>NC_137460.1:40181916-40355633 GCF_964235325.1 Thermobia domestica | reverse complement strand
TACAATGATGGGCACCTCAAGGTAACCCAGTAACTATAACCAAAAATATGTTTTAAGTAAGTACAGTGGTTTAGCATACTATTTATGTTTTATAAAACTATTTTATGTTTTATATGTTTGACATTTTAAAAACTGCGTATTAAGTACATAAATAATCCCTATTTTAAGACCATCGGTTGAAATCAGTAACTGTTCAACAAAGTTTATATTTACTCATTTGCACTGTCGCTAGCTTCCACAATTTGCGGACACTGAATACAATAATATATGCTGTTGGCATTACTGCCACATTCAGTCTTCAGCTTTGGCGTTGGTAGACTTCGAGGGCAAGAGACATTTCTTATGAAACTGCAAACTGCATAGACTGCAAGTTGCACATGATATGTAAGACTGTCCGCATTGATGGCACAAGACTTAAGATAGTTGAAATTTAGAATGAAATATTTTGCCTATTTGTTGATTTAGGTCTGCAACACTATACGAACTGACGTTTTTTTCATCTAAAGATCTTAATCATTTCCAAATAGCTGTCGTTTTGCTGTTTCACTTGTCGATGGTTTTCCATATTTATTCTTGCAATTTGCCTTATGGATCCTTCCTTTGCTTGTGATGCCTGCAACGTTGATTTTCTTGCTAGCTTCCACTGCTGCTTTCTTCTCTTTTTTTGGTTTTCTTTGGTCTCTTCTTTTCACTTCTCGTATAGGATTGTTTTACTTTCTCTTTTAGACGTTTGAGGCCAAACCAAGAAGTAGTGAAATATCAGAACGCCAAAGTTCACTTCTCTTTCCATTCTTTTATTGAACACTGTTCATTACCCACAGCAACACTAGGATTTCTTTCCGATTTTCCTTCACTAGACTTTTTCTTTCCGCTTTCAATTATATCTTCCACTACGGATGTTTCATTTGAATCTTCCTCATTATGTTGTAGCGATGTTTGCATTGTTTGTGTGTCCATGACCACTGGAGAAGTTTGTGTCAATTTCTCGTAAATGCGATGTAGAATATGAAAATCTTCACTATTTCATAGTTTGTCAAGCTGTTAAAACTTTTGAATTGTTTACATTTCCTAATCCCCACGAAATTTGAAAACATTTCGAGGTTTAAAATGCTGTCGCACTAGAGTGTTCAAAATTGCTGTTTGATTTCCCTGGAAGAAGTCTACTTCCTCTTTTACCAAGACACTTACTGAAACCAATAGAATTAGGATTCCAAGGGTACAAACCACATGCTTTAAAGCCATTTACCAGATTTTCCGACTTTACGCAATTTTTAATTGTGTCTTGTAATAAAGGAGCAAACTTCTTTGTAGTAACAACTGAGAATAGGTGTTCTCGACGCTAATGCGTAATAGCATCCTTTCATTCAGCTTTAATTGGGTGGAAAGCACTAACATCAGCAGGTTGCAATTTTCTGGTTGTATTTGGATACAGGGCAATTAACACAATCTGAAGCTCAGAACATCATTCACTTAATTGGGCGTTTTTTTATGTCCATCCGCAAAGAGGATTACTGGACATTTGACATTTCTTTTGACTAAATATGGATGGAAAATATTAGAAATGTACTCATAAAAAAATCTGATTTCATCCACCCGGAATCACTACACCCAACACCT
Organism: Thermobia domestica; assembly: GCF_964235325.1. Lineage (NCBI taxonomy): Eukaryota > Metazoa > Arthropoda > Insecta > Zygentoma > Lepismatidae > Thermobia > Thermobia domestica. The sequence continues at coordinate 40,354,016 of NC_137460.1, read as the reverse complement.
CAACCATCGGAAACAAATCGCACTATTTCACTCGTCAGTCTTTTATAGTTATAAACAAGCATTTGTGGGCATGTAACACCATTTGCTCCAAAAGTGAATAAAACTGTAAGAGCTTCATTTTCATTACCCATAGACATCTCATAAACATTCCAGAAATTCTTTGGAGCAATAACCCTCTGATTTTTTCGGCAAAGTTGAAAACTTATTTCGTCTGCATTATATACTTTTGAAGCATCTTCCAGAACTTGAAACAAATTCTCTGATTTTAAATGTGTTTTAAATGGTTTCTTGAAACCATTTCCGGATATCAAATTCATTCACGCTAGCATAGCTAGTGCAATGCTTTCGGGGGCTCTTTGAGATAATATTAGGTGCCTGCATTAAAAAAAAAAAAACATCTTACTTTACCATCCTGATCCTGGTAAATTGTTCTTGAACGGATTAGGTCTTTCATGTAGACTAACATACGACTGAACACTAATAGCGTCCTGAAGCTGTTGCTTGGTGTAGATGACTTTCCCCTTGTTGGACATTGGAGTTTAATTTGAAAAATATACGATAAAGCAAACTTAGTTACGCGAAATGTGTCAGTTTCATAAAGTCCAAAATATGTTTAAAAGCAAAGATTTATATTCCAAAAAGGAAGTCCAAATTACATACCTAGAATGGGAATTGCTTCGTCTTGATTTTCTCTAGGAATTTTGTCTGGCGAGTTCCGGAAATTTAAGCTCCGACTACTCCATTCAATCTTCATGTCTTTCACCGTCATGGACTAAGCCATGGTTTGCTAAAGTTTGACAATTCAATTCCACTGACCAAGTAGGCCTAGTTGAAATGAACTTAAGAAACCTTTCTGAATATGGTCACAAAATTATGTAGGCGTTTTAGATAGTTTATTTTTAGCTAGCTACAGTATAAATAGTGTTTAAATGACACAATTATTGTTGGTACCAAAATATGGGTTATTTCGGTCCGTTTTATTTAGCCAGTTTGTAAAATATTATGCTGCAAGAGGTGCGCGAATTACGTTTATAGTAACGGACACAGGAGATTCTAGTGATGGGCACTGTGCCCATTACTATTAGAACTTCACGAAAAGACGAAGGAAAATTATCACTAATACAGTAGAATATGATAAGCAAGTTTCCAACGAAAAATGTTTAAAATAATTTTCTTTTCAATATACATTAATGGGCATCTAGGGCCCATCACTATATAGAAACAAATATGCAATTCAGTAACGGGCACCCCTTCATATTAAAAAGGATATGTGCAAAACAACTAATTATCCCTAATGGCGGTTTAATATGTGATTCTTGTGTGAGTTAAAAATAAAAAAAAAAATAAACCTTAAGAAATGCACTTGTCTGTCTTATCAATTTCTTTAGAATTCGAAGAAAATTCAGTCAATCTTCACGTCACCTCTTCTTATCGCACACTGAGCGTTCGCGCCAACAAGAAGGCTCACCACATTTTGCACGCAGAAAGATGACATAACTACCAACAATCAAGAGTGATTTTCAGTAAGTTGCCATTCACACAAGGCTTGTTATTAAGGCAAACGCTACCAGTGTGCCCATTACTAGACAATGCCTATCATAGTCGTGTTTACCCTATTCTTTATTTATTTACATACTATTTAACAGCTTGTATCTATTGTTTTTTTGCCTTCTTCTAACAGTGACACACGTAAAGAGACATTGAAAATTTACTAAAATTTAGCTGCTGTAGTGTAGCATTTGTAAAACTGACAGTGTATGTGAATAGGCAACATGAATAACGTGACTGACTTGTGGGTTGCATATTATGCAAGGGGGTGAGAACGGTACTGCAGGAACACTGAAAATGACAACTGTGGGATTTCTTACACTGTTTAATAGCAACGGAAGTTGAATTATTTTGCGCTTTTCCAAGTTATGTTCTTAACGTCTTCCTTCTTCCTAAAGATTTTTCTCGCCGTTCTTATCTTTGCTTTTATTACTTTTGTACGACGATACGAGAGAAAAAAGTATGGTAACCTTGAACAGATTTATGTTTCATGGCTCCTAGACTCGAAAAAGGGGTATTTGCCTGTCTGTTGATTCGTTCATCCCGACGTGTGTGCACTCATCTAGAGGTCATAGTTTTTAAAACTTTCTCTAATTTTTTTTAACTATCCACAAAAAAACTGGTTTCCTAAAGGGTATTATTTTTTAAATGTCGAAACATCTGTAACAATTTTGTTTAATTTTCTTGAATCAATATTTTTAGTAATAAACCTATAATATGGAATAAATATCTTGTTTAACCCACAACCGATGGTTTACTCCTGGTGTATATGCTTAGTTCTTGAACGTTCGCGATTAACTTAGCTGGTAATGCATTGTAATATAACAATGGAAACTTCGTCTTTTGACTTTATTATATCTTACTAATCGCTGGCTACGACTAACACATAAAATAAACCACACGTACATTCAATAACTGCATTAGTGTTCATTACAATTAAACAACAAACTTAACTTGAAATTTTAGAATAAATGTTATGCTTCTTGTGTTTTGTACACTGTCCTTCTTCAACACTCTCCATCTTGAATGATAACTGAAATCTAAATTTCGAAACAAACAAAAAACAAATGTTTCCAGTTCTTCACAAATATTACTATATACCGGTAATATAAGACCTTTGCTTTCAGATGATGTCCTTAAAAAAATCTCAGGAGATTTTCTTTATGTTTTTATAAATAAATGTCTTATTATCAACCGCAAAGTGCGACATAAATCGTCTCATGAAAAAAAAAATCCACAGTTTTTCACCCTTTGGGACTCGGACGATTTTTTCATAAACGATTTATGTGATTTTGTTACTACCTCTTAAATACAAATTTCATCAAATATCGTTGTGGTGAAAAATCGTGAGGATAGTTTTATCTTAATTATGCTTTCTCAGGATTAAGTTTTCCGAGAATGTCTATTGTAATTTTGTTTATGTTTCATAAATCAGTGTTTCATTAACAAATGCAACATGATGGAATTCAAATTATGAAATAGGAGCGAGAAAATGTAGGGCAGTGGTCCGTACCTTTTATTTTCTATTCTTATTTCATTCGTATCCGGAAGATATAGTCACTAAGTAAAGAAATAGCTGCCCCCATGGGCTCCATTCTTTCTTGACTTGAGCACTTATGGAGGTGATGTAGTGCACGCGCTCTGGCCCCTTTACTTCTCCAAGTACTTATTTTATAAAAAGTCTGGATAAAACTCGGAACTACATTAAAACGAGAGTAGAACAAGGAAAATTTCTCACTCTCACCGGGGATCGAACCCGGGCAACACAGTTAGCAGATAAACGCCTTATTGACTACGCTACCATAGCTGAACTAGGTCATCTTTTTCATTTTATTACTAAATTCTTTTTCATTTCATTTTATTACTACTTTCATAGCTATAACAGTTGCCGATTTTTTATTTATTTTTTTGTTGTATATTTTGCTATGTGCCTTTCACAGCTTTTTCTCCAAATTTAAGAAATATTGTGTTAATTTTCGATGAAGATTCTTGTAATGAGATTCATATTATTGAATAACAAAAACATTTTAATGCGAGTCTTCTATTACATAAAAGCGAGTGTGAGTTTCTGTCTGATCGCATCACGGAGTAATTACTGAATCAATTAAATGATACATGTTATGATTATCCAACTTAAGCACTCCAAAGATCATATGATATTGAATTGTTTAAGTGCACATCCTAAGGAGGAGCGGGGGTCATAATTTGTACGAAAAATCAAGTCATGTAATAACTGCACAACAAATTTAAATACTTGGAATGATTACCAACTTTAGGCCTCCAATGATATTATTATTATTTATTAAGCATTCTACTTTTTGGCAGATCCTGGGACCAATCATGCTTTCTTTTCTTTTCTTTTCTTTTCTTCTTTCTTTTTTTTTAATTTTAGGTTTGGGCCTGGAAGTGTTTCTTCCACTTTTCTTGATCTTCAACTTCCTCTTTTAACTCCCAATATTTTCTTCTATTTTTCAAATCATCGATCTCTTGTGTTCTTCTTCTTTCTATTCCTCGCTTTCCTTCCATCTTTTTTTTCTATGACGGCATGAAGAAGACAATTTCTTCGCAAGATGTGTCCAATCCAATTGGCCTTCCTACGAATTGGTCCTGGCTGGACGCTTCGTTTTAAAACATCTTTATTTGTTACTCTCTGTGTCCATTTTATCTTCTTTATTTTCCTCTAACGCCATATTTCTAAGCTCTCTGAATATTCCTTCTATAACTTCCGTAGTGTCCAAATCTCTGAACCGTACAGTCCAATACTTCATATATAGCACTTGACCAACTTCTTTCTTAGTCCAATATTAAGCCTGGGTGATTTATGGAGGTGGGAAGCAAGGGCGCCGATCCCGGGGGGCTGCGGGGGTCCTTTGCCCCCCCCAAAGCTCATGTGGGTTCCCGCATTATATGTATAAGTATACAATATTTGACATAATTTGAATTGAATTTGTCGTAAAAAATCCTCATATATGCCTTCTGCATCTGAATGGGCCCCCCAGAATTTACAGAGAAATCGGTGCCCTTGGTGGGAAGCAGGGTTGAAAAAAACATGTTTTTTAAAAAAAAATCATAAAAAACGTTTTTTATGTTTAAAACATGTTTTTTTTTTTTGTTTAAAACGTTTTTAACGTTTAAAACAAAGTACTTTGTTTTAAACAAGAAAAAAACATGTTTAAAACGTTTATTTTGTTTAAAACAATAATCTACATAAGCATATATATTACATTTTTATACTCTTAGGTACTGCTTGCCATCTATATTCAACCGCTAGATCAAATTTCGGGAACTTCCCTAATCTCGATCCGCCCAAATGTTCAATTCCGGAGAAAAAATCGGGATTTTCCCGATCTCCGTTCACAGAATATGTAGTTTAGTTTCTTTGTGTTACGTTCTACTGGTCGTCTCATTCTTCATCTTTAAACTCCCATTGACGCAACTGCTGTGTCAGGGCTTTAAACCTCAATGGCTCAGTCTTAAACCTCAAATTAAGGCTGGAAGATGGTTTTGGTACTAATTTATTCCTCAAAGATGCAACTTTCCTGGTGTGCATTTTATGTATGTGGGAGGAGGGTAAATATCGTGTTTTTTTTTGTTTTGTTTTCAACAGTTTTTTGGGGGCCGTTCCCCCTCTTGGGGGATAGATTCATAAAAATTTGTTACATGAAGCAATGAAGTAGGTTACTACATGGTAATATCGTGTATTTGTACCAGGGTTGGCTGGTTTAAACCAAAAAACGAAAAATGTTCCTAAAAGTGTAAGTGTTTGTAAAATCTTGATGAACACACGTTTGTGGGTTATCACGTTTCACTCCCGTATATTATTCGTATTATATTCAGACCTAAATTCCCCATTCATTACTCAAAAAGATTATACTGCATAAGCAACTTTATATATATAAGTTTATAAATTTTGTTTTGTGATTTTTTGTAGTTATTATTGTTTTTATTTAATTGCAATCAAAGAAAAATTCTAAATATTGTTTCGTTTCAATGTTTACTATTGATAAAATACACCGAAATGCCGTACTTTTTGTGTGTGGGGGGAGGAGGGTCAGACCCCACGAGAGACATTTAGTGAAATGAGAAGTCTCTTTGGTATTTATTTATGTATAAATGAGTCTGAGCCAAAGTGGACTCAAATAATTCGTATCTTTATTCACTTTTCTTACTAATATGCAAATTAAGTCGTTGTATTTCTTTAATTTGGACCAATAAAAGTTGCTGTTAACTAACTCGAACTAAATTAGTTCTTCTGTACTCCGTAGTACTTTGAAATTGTCCATATGTAATTCTGTATAATGGTTTCACTTGTGCAACTGTTTATCTTTTTGTCCTTCTGAAATGACTCTTGACAGTTATATTAAGAAGCATGTAAAGATCAGTACAACGTATTTTTATCAGGATTCCTTCGTGAGTGAGTCGGCAGACGTATCGCATTTGTGGCCAATTAGTCCTGGTTCTGAGTTCAAATGGAGGACAATTTCTCTCGGATGTAACTCGAGAAGCGGTTTTTATTCCGCTTTAAGCTTATGTGATCCCTTCCAGCATAACCCGGTAGTTGCATAATAACATCAAGGCGAAACAAACTTATTTCTGTCCATATATGATATGAATATATAGAGCAAATTATTTAAACCAAAATAACCTGGTTTAAACAAAAAAAAAAAAAACGGTTTTTTGTTTTTTCAATAAAAACCATGGTTTTGGCCAACCCTGATTTGTACTTCTTGTTTATTATGGGGAGCAGGGAGGGGACAAAGTTAGCCAATTTTTGGAGTTTCAGTTTTTTGACGTAAATTACATTTATTTTTACAACAAACATCAATAGCTCAGTCCTTAATTAAGCTAGAAAGGTGATTTGGTACCAAAGTATTTTTGAGAGATAAAGCTTTCCGTCACTTGCATTTTATGTATATACGGGGTACGTATGTACGGCCGAGAGAGGGAGGATTAAGTTTTTTTTTTCATCTTTTTTTTTTTCATCAGGTTTTGGCGGGTATTCCTCCCCTCTGTGTGGTACATCCATAAAAATTGGTATGTGAAGCAATATAGTAGTCCTCTACATGATAGTAACCTGTATGTGTACTTGTTTATAGAGGAAGAGGGGGTCAAATTTGGTTAATTTACATTTATTTTCGGGACGGGCCCGTATAACACAAGATATATTTCACTCAAGTGGTCTAGAAGCATAATTCTTGTTCGTATATATGATGTGTGCAGCAAAAATGATTTGCATATGGACGTGGTACTATAGTGGGGGAGAGAAGAGAATGTCTAATTCAATGAATGTTTTTCTGCGCATATTTTTTTTTTAAATATTTCCTACATAAAACGAATTCATTACGCAATGGCAGCAATGGCTACCATTTCTTATATTATTGTCACAAGTATGTGGCCTACACATTAGCATCATTTTGTCAGCGCAGGTAACTGCAAGGGTTGCCAGGGCCCCGCAAAGTCAATATTTTCATATTTTTAATGATTTTTTATGTCTGTTCTTTTTCTACGAATACGGCGGGAATTTCACGCATATTATCTCGTTGGAATTTGTGGTCTATAAGCTTTTCAATGGTGTATATCTCATGAAATGTTCAAATACTTCACTTGAACTTCTGTTGGTTCAGTTATAAGCACACTGACGTGCAGAATTTCGTTCAGTAATTGCTGTTATAATAAGAATATAACTCTGCTTGTAATTTACTCCATGCACAAACCCTGCGGAGGATGGGTTGTGTTAGAAAATTAAATTAGCTTCTTCAATCTGATATTTTAGTTGTTTTAAACATGTCCAACCAGCATCGAAAAAAAACACGTTTAAAACAATTTGGTTAAAACGTTTAAAACAAACTGAATAAAACAACAGCCCTCGTTTTAAACATGTTTTAAACACTTGTTTTAAACATTTTGTTTTAAACATATCAACCCTGGTGGGAAGGGGATGATATATAAAAAGATTTGAAAACTGGCTGGACATTGGTGTCCAGGACATAGTTTTTGTGGTCATTAAGATGAATGGTGACATTCCAAGTGCCGTTTAAGTCAAACTCTTTCTTCATCAGCATGGGAGGATTGAGGAGTGAGGGTAACGCACTTTTATAATAAGACTTACGAACATTCTCTAGCGTATCTAAATAGGAAGAAGAGGTTCAAATATTTTTCACAGACTTATTATCCCCGTTCGAAGAGGACTAGTAAATGAATAAAACTAAATTTACCAGGAAAGATAATAATAATAATAATAAAAAGATATGGAAAACTTATCTAGCTTTTCTTTTTTAAAATCTCTTCATGTTATTGAAAGACATCAGGTCGATTTGGAATAGAATTTCTTTCTCTTTTTTTGTTATTCTTTCTTTACGTTTCAAAAGATATTCGCAAAAGAAAATAAAGAAATATAATATTTCTATATTCCTTTGATTTCCATTTCTCCATAGCAACATCAACATTACTCACTGAATCGTGAAAATAATAGATCTAAAAATACATTTTCTTTCCTTTGTTATTTTTGCTTTATTTACTAGACCAAAAAAGATAGCAAATACAACTCTTTTTGTTTACGTTTTTGTGTGAGAGATCACACACAAGAAATGAGTTTAAGATATTTCTTTTAAATAAATATTTTTTGGTATAATCAATCACAACTATTCGAGAAATGGATTAAAGTGAAAATGGAGACAAAACACGACGAAAGTTGAAATTACAGTTAAATGAAATCCGCAGAAATACATTTTGCTTTTGCAGTAAGCACGTTTCCTCTTAATAGTACTATTTTATACTTGAAACATTTAATTGGTATTCAAAATAACACAGTTTAGATAACCGCTACATTATAACATCATAATTAATACAGCGTCAAGCATGAGTTTCCATATGGAGGGTTGAAAGGAGAAACAATCATCGCTTCACTCCTTAATAGTCTAAAATATTTTACTTAAAAAATAATTAAGAGAAAAATATATGAATAGGCCTACATAACTAAAATAACGAGCTATTCTTTTTACTCCTATTTGTATGTTTTAAAAAGGATAGGAGAGAAGAGGACGCATAGCCAGCATCTTTCGTAGGAAGGTCAATTGGATTGAACACATCTTCCGAAGAAATTATCTTCTTCATACCGCCATAGAAGGAAAGATGGAAGGAAAGCGAGGGATAGGAAGAAGAAGAACATAACTGATCAATGATTTGAAAAATAGAAGAAAATATTGGGAGTTAAAAGAGGAAGCTGAGGATCGAAAAACGTGGAAACAAACATTTCCAGGATCAAACTTTAGAAAAAATAATAACAATTAGTCCTAGGACCTGCTAAAAGGCGGAATACTTAATAATAATAATTTGTATGTAAAAATCTTAAACGTAAAAATCTTAAAAGTATGTAAAAATCTTAAATGTATGATTTAAGATCGACCCCGAGCAGAGATGCATGCACTTACTTTCATTTGCTACAGGAGGGTTAGGACTATATTAGTAGAAGGCACGTCTTAATCATCTTGAACAGATTATTCACTCTTCCAAGTTCGTCCGTACTGATATTTCTGATTTCCCGTTCAATATATTCGATTGCAAATCTTCAACATTTCATGACCTGGTTGTAAATCATAGACGTTGTATATTCGTGTGTTATAACTTCTTCTTCTTGTTGTTCTCCTCAACTATAGGTTGGTGGGCAATATGGAAATTTTAAAACCTCTCTCTCCCTTGGGAGAGCTGTTTTATACTTTGATAAGGTCTCTTCTTCTTAACTGCAACTAAATATTCTATCCTTGGTCTTCCTCTTCCTGGTTTTCCTTCTGTCTTTTCCACTATCAGCACAGTAATCCAATCAGAGTGCCCAATAAGATGGCTAAGCATGCAATTTCTTCTTTTCCCTATTATCTTCATGATCTGTCGTCCTTCATTAGCTTCCTTTAGTACGGCTTCATTTCCTTTCCTTTCCTTTCGGTCCATGATATGCACAGCATTCTGCGCCAACACCACATTTCAAATGCTTCCAGCTTGAATATTTCAGCTTTTCTCAATGTCCACGTCGCTGATCCGTAAAGCGCCACGCTCCATACCAGAGTCTTAATAAATCGTTTACGAACTCCAACGACACATTTCTTGATGTTAGTAGTCCTCTTTTCTTATTGAATGCTTGTTTAGCCTGCGCTGTTCTGGAACTTACGTCTTTTTCGCTTCTTCCGTCCGAGAATATTAGACTTCCTAAATAGGGAAACGTCTTAACGTCTTCGATTTTATCTCCCTCTAGCCATACGTCTGCCCCTTCCTGCCCTGCTTTTGTGCACTTTATCATTTTGCTTTTCTTCTTATTTATTTTGCATTTTTTTTCTATTGGTTGTTCAAGTTTGAAGGTCCTTCCTGCAATCCTTTTCGTTCTCTTTCCTTAATGGACAGAGAAAATATAGTGGTAAACCAAGCTGCTTTAAAAAATCATATTTCAGCATAGAACTCCTTCAGTCCATCTTTCACTGGTAGAAGACAATGAATGCAACAATACGATGTTACTTAACGATGTTCACTATACGAGGTGAGACCAAAAAATATGATGAATAATTTTATTAGAGACAAAGTACTAAGTTTACATGGAATTTGATTTAATCTCCTTCAAAGTACTGTTCTTGGCTACCAATACACAAATCCCAACGTTGAATTCGTGACTGAGAGCATTTCTGGAAGGCTTCTTTTGGAAGGGCGTTCAGCTGCTCTGTCATAGCCCTCTCAATGTTAGGAATACTATCAAAATGTTTTCCTTTAAGCATGGTTTAATTTTTGGGAAGAACCACAAGTCGTACATCTGGAGAGCACAGCGAATGTGTTGATAGACAGGAATATTTTTCTCGGCCAAAAACTCGTGGATCAAAAAGCAAGGTGTGGCACGGCGTGTTTTCATGGTGAAAAATTAAGCCATTTGTCCATTTACTCGACAGTTAAAATGCTTTTCACGGATCCATACGAGATGTTTAATTCTTTGGGAAAGCTCTCATTCGAACAGTCATTCGCCTGTTTGAACAAATGATTTGTTCTACTTTATGCACGTTTTCATCTGTTTTTGAAGTTGAGAGACGTCTCGATCGTTGTTCGTTTTCAACCGACTCTTTGCCGCTTTTGAATCGCTCATATTACTTCTAAACAGTCAATGCCATCGCTTCATCGTAATACACTGATTTTAAAATTTTGTGAGCTTCTTTGTTACTTTTTTTTTTAAGCTTAGAATAAAACTTAATGTTGGCGCGCGATAGACACCCTTAACACGGAAACCAAATCACAACTCGTTCAAATTCGACACCAAAGGTTTAGGCTACCGGGCTTACTAAAGTTTATTCAAGGAACGTTCAGTACCTCATGTAAACAAATACACGTCATGATTGTTTCATTTTATTGGTTAAAGAGCCTTGGAACATCCATGCGGCAGAAGAAAATAGTCCATTGTCAAGTAAGCTGTTTTTTAATGTTTTTGTTGCTTATAAGGCTCATTATCAGAAATGCAATTTCCTTACAGTTAAATAACAGAAACCACATTGTATGTAAGAACTACATTGAAGTAATGCAATAAAAGAGAATACGCATGCGTAGAAGGTGGCTTTGACCCATCTTACGCGCGAATCATAGTTTACAATATGGCTGCGTGCGGGAAATATGTAAAACACGGATAGGCACGTGCTTCTCGAAAGAAGCGCTGACCGATAGCCAATCATCCGATGACTTTCGGAGTAATACTATTCTGCAATGTTTACTTCTGGATCAGAAGGTTCGTTGAATGGATTTTAGTTCAAATGAATACAACATCGATAGATGGTGTTGTACATTCACCGTACTTTTTGATCACACGTTGTACACTGAGAAAAAAAATTGTAGGTGGCGTACTTAAAAAGATAGGTTACATGCGTAATTCCTGTAGTTTTTGGACTTAACGTACAGAAGACGTATAACTGAAAACGCATGTTTTATAATACTTTCTATATAAGTGTTCCATCTGTACGTACTTTCCATATGAAACAATATACGCGGTCAGGATCTCACATACAAATGGACGTATATAACATATAGCTGACGAAGGTAACATAACTATATGCATGTGATATATGGAAAACTGTTAGATGTCAGACATCCTGCAACGGCATGATATAACATCCAAGGGCAGTACCTACCTAGCATACGGGTAACTTACGCTCCGTACTGATTTCTGTAGTAAGCAAGAGGATACCATATATTTGTACAATATACCGCTGTCCGGAGAACGGATTTTTCTCAGTGTAAAGTGAAAGATAAACGTTTCGAAGAAAGGAAAAAAAGATTTAAAAAAAAAACTCGCATGTCGTTTCATGATGGATGTTCTAGTTTTATTGTTTCAACAAAGGATTGCTCTAGTGTTGTGTATTTTTGACAGAAGCCCTTTATCTTCTTTCCTGTTCTTTTTTTTTTTTTTTTCGTGAACGTGGGACGCCAACCAAACGCGTCTGTCGAAAATGCTTTAAGCCAATGATCAGTGGCAGATTTATTGAGGTATCAAATAGATTTGCATTTTAATATTTCCTGACCTCCTTCTTTTTTTCTCCTAAACTTTGTTTTTTTGTTACATCCCGTTTCAAGTGAGAAAATGAAATATGTTCCCTTTTTTTTTGTCAGACGTCCAAGAATAAATATATTTATGTACTTCCGTCAATTTATTCTCTGTATTACTCAAAATACATAAAACTAGTCATAAGTTTCTGTTCTTTTTTTTAAAAAAAACAATGTGTTGCATAGAACTAGTTTTAGTACGTAAATAATAGACGTTTCTGTGTTCTGGTAACCCTGAATGTCAAATAGAATGCAAGTAATAGAAACTTCCTAATATTAATGTTCAAATTGAATTGGTGACTGAACAGAGGATAATATTCTAAAACTCAAAAGAACATTCTGTATGACTAAATATCCAACCTGATTACATTTTAGTTGGGAAATGAAAGATCTTAACATACGCTACGAATGTCCTATACAAATATTTGTGTATAACCAATGGTAATTTCCGGTAAACAATTTTAGTTTATCGTTTTCCAAAAGTAAGATGTCCAGCGCTTTTGAGTGATAATAATATTGCCTCCTCCATTTTATTATTTTTTGAATTTGTTTTTTGATGTCTTGCTTACAACTGAGAATTTTTTTTAGTACTCGTGTACGTGGGTTTCCTCGGGGTTCTCCCGTTTCCTCCCACTTTCTTCATTTAACCATTTCACTCATTTCTCATCATCACTGTCTCCTTTAGCCTAACCGACAAAAGCGTTGGACGTAAAACTCAAAAATTTCAATTTCATTTCATTTTCTTTTTAAGCACTGTTCCGATACTTATTGCGAAAGGTGTGTTGATGTTAACTAAGGTGCATTTATTCCTAGTGTATAAATTTATATTGAATTCAAATTATGGAACCCAAATATGGAATATGGAATATGGAAATTAAACAAATGGAAACAGAAATTAAGTGGGGCTGCGGAAAGAAAACTGAAATAGAAATAAGTGAAAAGTTGCATGTAGAGTTGATTAAAGGTGCTAAACTCATGGACCATTTTACAAAAAAAAAAAAAAAAAAAAAAAAAAAAAAAAAAAAATCGGGAATTACTAGTGACAAAGCTTTACCAAATCAAGAGCCTAAGTCCAACACCATTTATGGTGATATTTACAATGAATGTGGACCTAGTGTTTCTCTAAACACTAATAGTTCAGTGCATGGAGACACAAAACGTAAAATAGATAGAAAAGACAATGAAGCCGGGAACAATGATCACAGTCACGTGGTAAGTGATTGTGGAAATGGTAACACGAAAATAAGCGAGTTAGGTGAAAATTCGAGTAACAAATCAATTCCTCAGGATCCAGGTAAGTGGTCTACTGCAATAAACGATCATTTCAGGGAGGCGTTTGTTGATTTGGGTCAGAAGAATTTTCAAAATTGCGTTCCGACGAAATTTCATTCATCTAAAAGACTATACAAAAAGCAAAGACGATTCCTTTCCGTAACATTGTTTATTCTAAAAACTTAAGAATGGTGAGACATAGGAACGATTATGGTTAATGTTCTTTAAATCTATAGGTAATATATATTGTTACGTATATAAATTGTTCGATAATTTAAATTCAGCTTCTACATTCAATAATCCTTGGAAAAAAAGCAGAAGAGAAAAGACGTGAACATGAAAATGGTGTACTTCACCGAACATGTGTGATGCGCTTTCTTGCACGGAGCAATGCATGTAGTGTTGTAGTTAAGAAACTAGTTAAACAAATCGAAAAGGAAGCACAGTATTGGGAGCAAGTTTTAAACGCGTGGTTGTAATGTCAATCGTAATACTTAATGAAACACCCTTATTTCCTCTGACGACGTACGTCAGGAAGTGAGAGCACCAATTACTTCTGTAAAAACAGTAAGCATCGCTCTCACTTACTGACGTACGTCACCACAGGAAATAAGGGTGTTTCATCCAGTATTGCGATTGACACCACCGTCTTGTCATGGTATTCGCAACAGAAAGCATATTATTCTTGTTTTCTCCTTAAATCTGGACATTTTTTTAGTGCATAATTAGGCATATGATGTTTCAAAGACTGCGGTAAAGAAACTAGCAACATAACTTGAACATAAACACATTACTCTCGTACTGTGTCTTTCCTTACTAGAACATTAATCTCTGTTCTCCATGTTATGGTTCACCAATGCAACATTCAAATCGATAGGTGCCTCGAAACGAAGAGTAACGTTGTCACAGGCAGTTTGACAGATCTGTACTTGTATCCTGTGGAACTCTTCTATGGTAGCTTCCCATAGTTCGGCCAAATTGCGTATGTGATGTTAATACAATTCATCCTTTAAAACACCTCATAAGGAAAAGTCATGTAGTTTTAAATCAAGAGACCGAGTACTGCATAGACCCACACAGAGAAAAATCCGTTCTCCGGACAGCGGTATATTGTACAAATATACGGAATCCTCTTGTTTACTATAGAAATCAGTACGGAGCATACGTTATCCGTATGCTACATAGGCACTACCCTTAGATGTTACATCATGCCGTTGCAGGATGTCTGACATCTAACAGTTTTCCGTATATCACATGCATATACTTATGTTACCTTCGTCAGCTATATGTTATATACGTCCATTTGTATGTGAGATCCTGACCGCCTACATTGTTTCATGCGGAAAACACGTATAGATGGAACACTTATACAGAAAGTATTATAAAACATGCGTTTTCAGTAATACGTCTGCTGTACGTTAAGTCCAAAAACTACAGGAATTACGCATGTAACCTATCTTTTTAAGTACGCCACCTACATTTTTTTTCTCAGTGCACACCGATCCAGTGTTTCGGGAATGTTTCTTTGATCTCCTCTTTCACTGGTATGGCATAGTGTTGCGGTGTTCCATCTGCTAAGGGTTTTAAGTCCAGTGACCGTTATCCGCACTCTCAGACGAAACAGTGTTGCCATATCGAAACTTTTTGTCCAGAATTACAAATACTACAGTCAGTCAAACATTATATACATAATTATACGCTATCCTGTATTATTAGCGTATAATGGAAAAAATATCTAAGATGAAAAACATACCAATCAATTAATTTCAGGGACTTTGAATAAAATGATATTTGTGAGTTATAATTTTCATGCCTGGAAAATCGAGAAAAAACAAATTTTTGAACTTAAAAATTGATGCTATACAATAACTTATTAATATTAAACTGATATTGTGGTGTAAAGGCATCGAGGATTTCATCATATGATACTAATAAAATGACACAACAAGCAGGACATTCGGCAAAAACTGTGATGTTTACCCCATAGGATGAAGATCCAAGTAGAGTAAGCATTACAATAGGTAGTCATTGATCGAATATTTCGCCCAAGCGTTAACGACGAAACAAGTTATCACTAAAGTAATAGCTTCTTTCACCGCTAAGGCAAAAATTCAAACAACAACCTTAAACTTATGAATAGAATAAAACTTTAGCATCATTTAACTGAAAAAGAACATAAAATAATGAAAATTCGTTTATATCAATATATTGCACCATGCACACCAAACTGAAGAACACGAGGTGACCATTTCTGGGTCAGAATAACGCCAATGATACACATAAAATAATGATTATATTTTATGTTAAGCCCGATGACATGGACAATTTATAACAATAGAAAATATGGATGTCTTCTGATTACAAAAATACAGATGGATATGCACTACTTTACATTTTTATATGAATTATTTTCAGCAGTGAGTGTAAAATGCTTGTCTTCTCTTGAAGTCGTGGCGCCCAATGCCAGCTACGTCATGCAGCTTCCTCTTTGTCCCCGCTGCTCACGTGAGTCTAGGGATGGCCAATTCCGGAATTTTTACTTTCCGGAATCCGGAAAGTAAAATCGGAAAAATTCCGGAATTCGGAAAAAATCCGGAATTCGGAAAAATTCCGGATTTCGGAAAAATTCCGGATTTCGGAAAAAATCCGGAATTCAGAAAAAATCCGGATTTCGGAAAAAATCCGGATTTCGGAAAAAATCCGGATTTCGGAAAAATTCCGGATTTCGGAAAAATTCCGGATTTCGGAAAAATTCCGGATTTCGGAAAAAATCCGGATTTTGGAAAAAATCCGGAATTCGGAAAAATTCCGGAATTCGGAAAAATTATTTTTTCTTTTTGTAATCCTAAGAATTTTGTTCAAATGCAAACGAACAAATTTCCTTTATGTAATCCTAAAATGTATGATGCAAGTTAAGCTGAAACTTACATCCTAAAGTATACACTACTCAATCTTCCCATGGTTAATGAGATGTAGTCCAAAAGTACGATGTACTCCTAATATTTAATTTTTGTTTTACTGTGATATTGTCCAGAGGTAAGACATGTATCACACTGAGATAAACAACTTGACATAATGAAGATGTTATCATACGTAGTTTTCCAGAAAATCGTGAGAAACGATTTTTTATGAAGTTAAAATATGCGTCGCTTGTTGCCAGTGTGATGCAATTGATAACTTTTATGCTGGAATAATCTCATTATTATTATTATTATTATTATTATTATTATTATTATTATTATTATTATTATTATTATTATTATTATTATTATTATTATTATTATTATTATTATTATTAATCGTTTATGTACTGTAAAAGAAAAATATGAACCGTTAAGTAGTAGATTTTATCTGTTGTTTTTTGGTATCTTCTAACAGTAATAACAAATTGCTTGTAAATACGCAATGATTATCAAGGACAATGGCATATTAATGTAAGGAATACTCTGCAGATTAGCAATAAACAATAAACAATAACAGATAAACAATAGTCAAAAAAAAAAAAGTAACTAACTTGGGCACGTCAGAATGTTCGCGAGAATATAGGGACGCATTGAGACTAGCAAAAAACGTGGTGTTATTATTACTCAAAGGGCCGTACGATGGAGGCATTAACGTTAATGTTAATGGCACCAATGAGCACTTACTTGCTCTAACGGTTAACCTCATTTTTGAGATGATTCTTAGAAGTGGGCGTGTTGGCATGCAGTTGGAGTACTAACGATTTGCGTCACTATCGAACACTAACGTAGCACTAGCGACGTTTAAAGTCGAAATTGGAGTCTGACATAAGTGGTTGTCAACTTCACGGACATTATATTTTCCTTGAATGCGAGAATTTTGCGCCCGGGAAATTTGCGCCCTACCACAAAAATAGGAAAAAATGCGCTCGCAATATATTTGCACTGGGATGTTTGTGCCCTACCCCAAAAAGAGGGGAAAATGCGCCGGCTATATATTTGCACTGGGATGTTAGCGCCCTACAATTCTACTTATTATTGTATTGTGTAAAGTAACTTCCACTCGCACTTGAACTAGGCTTGCCTCTCATCGTCTCAGTGAGTTACTCCATCCGTTATAATATTCCGAACAAATAAAAAAATACAATTTTAGTTCACTAAAGGGCAATCCATACAAATACAATTTTTCATTATACTACAAAATTTACAATAAACGTATAAATGACTGATATATAATTATTTATTAATATAATCAAAGAGTATAATTTAATCTACAAAAGGCTGTTTGGCTCTACCCAGATATCTCTGTTCACAATCCTTGCGAGTTGTTTGGCTTTTCAGGACACAAAATATAGAAAAGAAAATGTAAAGTGAATGTAAAATCAGTTCAGTAATATTATCAAGAAAACTATGTACAGTGTGTTTACTTGCTGGAATTACACTTCAAACACACAATTGCGTTCAGTCGTTCTTTCAGGAAAAATGTTCCGGGGGGCACATTTAGTATTCCGGAGGGGGGTCACTGCTGGTACTATTCTATTTATTATTATATTATAGGCGTATTATTTTGGTCTCCTCCGAGGGGGCACTCTGAGAGCTCTGGGGAGGCCAGTGTTCCCCCAAAATCATCTCTGGAAGAAGCAGTGATTGCGTTGATCCGTTGTGTTCTTTTGGCTTATATTGAAGTTTATTCTCCCCTTATATAGCCACAATGAAAATAAATCACAAATGGCATGGTTGTGGGGGGAGGATTGTTTATGTTGTAATGTCAGCCCCTCCGAGGAAATGCGTAAGCTCCAATAGGTTCTTTTATTTCGCAGGGCTCAAACTTCCCGGTGGGGGTACATCGCAGGCGCAATTTTCCCTGTTCTTGAGGTAGGACGCAAATTTCCCAGACGCAAAATTCTCGACACCGTTCGAATGACCTCGGAAGACGATATCTTTTTCAATACTTTTTTTTATATTCTTTTACTCGAGATTTCTTCATAGCTTCTTATTAAAATACTTACTAATATATCCTCATTTTATTGTCCTAACCAATCAATATGGGTATGTTGTCAGTAAAATATTTAGATTGATCGAGCCTCTGGTGTGTAACCACAGTATTTCATATCATGCCCCCATTAGAAATCTTGGCTAAACGAACCAATATATGTTGCCAATAAAATAGTTTAGAATGATTGAGCCCCTGGTAAATAACCACAGTATTTCGTGACAGACCCTTCCCCCCTTCCTATTACCATATTATACCTACGTGCCTGACTCAGCTAATTCTCTACATTCTTTACCAAGCACACATTTTCTAAAGCGGAAAATGCTCTCTAAATACCTAAGCTCATTATTTTCAGCAGATGCACAAACTGGGTAACATTCTATCTACATGAATGTTATATATGTCGATTACTGGAAACCGCTTCTCGCTATCTATTACCATATTTACTATATAATGATTAACGTTAAAACCGGAAATGGTTGATTTGTACCGCTTCCGGTTTGAATATTACATTCATCAGGGAACTCGATTCTTAACTATTGACTCTGTACGTCATGGCCAAAATTGATTGGTAATCCATCAGATAGTTCTTGAGACTGTTTGTTTCACTGACGGACAGAATGAATATATGGCTATAGAGTTTTGATAAACTAAATTCGTTAATGAGTGATGATGGAACAAATATAAGAAAGGAATCCAAGAGTACCACCGGGAAAATTTTCGAACACAAAATTAGCCATCGAAAACCCACATGTCCTGGGTTAGAATACCATAGATGAAAACTCTACCACTGAGTCATCAATCACCCGCTTATTAGTTTTGTTAATTATTATATTAATATAAATTAATGAATGCCTGCTTATGTTAATTATTGAACAATTACATTGTATACTTCGTAAAGTCAAAAATTATAAATTTGTATTTACTGTACATACAGTGAGCGCAGAAAGTGTTCGTACACCTATGCTATTGAAACGAGAATGCCTGCGAAAAAGAAACAGAAAATTTAAGAAGTGTAATAACACACACAATATGAATAATGAAAACTAAGCTTTATGAATATATCAATAAAGAACCACAAAGACAAGTTTAATGGTCAGAAAGTAAATAAATTCCGTAGAAAATGTATAGAGTAGACGCAAAAAGTGATCGTACACCTGACGTACGAATACGAAACAAAGATACCACAACTGGGGTTCACTAGTATTCACCTGAGTATACACCTCTGTATAGCATGACGAATAACAGAATGAGTTTAGTTGTGAATAGGAGTGAAAAAACTGCACGGTGGGCTGTCGAAATGGGAAGCAACCGAACAGAAACAAACGAGGAGACAAGAAAAGTAATTATTAAAGTGCATAAGAAGGGTAAGTCTTTGAGAAAGATAGCAAATCTCAGGGGCAGATCCAGAGGGGGGCGATCGGGGCCATCGCTCCCCCCCCCACAAGAGGAAACTTTCTTATTTTATATATAAATAAACCCATCCATAACAAGTTTGGAGCTCTTAAAAGTAGCAGTATTACTGCCGACCACCCCTTCCCCAGAAGTCCGTCCTGGATCCGCCCCTGTATAGAGTAGCCACAATCGAGTATTTTCCGCTGTATGTTTGGAGTCGTTGTCTTGCTGAACAATAAATTGTTTTCAAGAACCATCTTCTGCGCACTAGTATGGAGATATTCCTTTAATATGTTAATATACACTTTGTGGATCATCACTCCATCGATAAGGTGGAGACGACCCACTCCTGAGGCACTCATACAACTCCAGACGAGCACGGACCCTCCTCCGTGTCTTACTTTAGGGACGAGATTTTGAGGATTCATCTCTGTAATCACTTTGCGCCATACCATACGCCTCCCATTGGACTCGATAAAATTAAATTTACTTTCGTCCGAAAATATGACCCTATTCCAGAAAGAAGCCTGATCCCTTATCTTTATACTCTTTTTCAAACTTTAGTCTCTTTATACGATTTGTCTTGTTCACCCAGAACATTTTCCTGGCTATCCGACCATGATACCCTGCAAATATTCCGCACTGTACTGGCTGATACTTTAACACCGCGTGTTTCCAGATCCGTTGCCAATTGCACAGCACTACATTTTGGATCCTTTTTTCTATCCCTAATAATGTAACGTTTAACTTGTTCACTCAACACTCTTGGTCTTCCAGTTCTTTTTTTTTATTATTTTTATTATTATTTTTTATTATTATTTTTTTTTATGGTTTCGCACAGTGATAGAAACATTATACATCGCAATTATTGTTTGTACTGTTGAACGAGGCCTGTCTGCAAGGTTTGCCAGGGGCGGATCCAGGACGGACTTCTGGGGGGGGGCGGTCGGCGGTAATACTGCTACTTTTAAGAGCTTCAAACTTGTTATGGATGGGTTTATTTATATATAAAATAAGAGTTTCCTCTTGTGGGGGGGCGATCGCCCCGATCGCCCCCCTCTGGATTCGCCCCTGACTCTATAATACCTTGAAACAGCTTCGCACACCTCCCCAATCCCCAGACATGAACCCCATAGAACATCTATGATCTGTTCTGGAGACAAGAATCAGAAGGCACAGCTTGTCTACTAAAGAAGGCCTAAGAAAAGCTTTCAAGAAGAATGGGACATAATCAGTCCCGAAGCTACAGAACTACGAACTACTACAGGTGAAATCAATGCCACGAAGACTACAGACAATCATTAGCGCACAGGGTAATCCCACAAAATATTAAATAACGTAATATACTTTATAAGCATTAATTCAAGCATAAGTGTACGGTGACTTTTTGCGTTTACAAAAAAGGAATTCTCTCTTTTCTTCTGAACAAAACAGTGATTGTGTTTGTTTGGCCTTTCTCTTGTATATAGAAATAAAATGTATGAATGTGTAGTCTTAATTCTGGTTTTATATATATATTTTCCACCTCCCGTTCTCATGCTAGCTGTTTTCAATATAAAGTATGCACGGTGTACGAACACTTTCTGCGCTCACTGTAGGTATGTTGACAATAAGCGAATGTTATTAGAATATTTGTTGAGATTTATTTTCCTTCATTGCCTTTCGCCTGGTTAAAAAGTAGTTTGCAGTGCTTTGGAGCAGCTGCAGGTGGGAACGCGATAATGTTTGAGACATATCGGCGACTTTTTTGTGTGTGAAAATAAGACCTTTCTCATAAAGTAGTAAACAACTGCAGTAGCAATTGTCTACGTAATTGATAAAGACATATCCAACTACAAGAAATTAATACAGTATATATAGCCTATTCATTATTGTGTTTCTCTTTTAACAGCTACTAGCTAAGGATGGCCAATTCCAGAATTTTTACTTTCCGGAATCCGGAAAGTAAAATCGGAAAAATTCCGGATCTCGGAAAAATTCCGATTTTTTCCGAATGTCGGAATTTTTCCGAAATCCGGAATTTTTCCGAATTCCGGATTTTTTCTGAATTCCGGAATTTTCCGAAATCCGGAATTTTTCTGAATTCCGGATTTTTTTCCGAATTCCGGAATTTTTCTGAATTCCGGATTTTTTCCGAAATCCGGAATTTTTCTGAATTCCGGAATTTTTCCGAATTCCGGAATTTTTCCGAATTCCGGATTTTTTCCGAAATCCGGATTTTTCCGAATTCCGGATTTTTTCCGAATTCCGGAAAGTAAATTTTCCGATTCCGGAAAACAAAATTTCCGGAATCCGGATTCCGGAAAATTTTATCCATCCCTACGTGAGTCCCACCTACCAAAGTGACGTAAGCACAGGTAGGACTGTGATTGGCTGCTGTCGATAGCCAAGACCATCGGCTGCTTCGTCTGCCTCGTTGCTGATATATCCGTTGCAAAAACGCACAACGATGACTTACACTATACGTGGAAAAATCGCAGCCTTTAAAATAAAGTGATTAAATTGTCTGAGCTGGACACCAAAAATAAAGCACAAATAAGTTTATTGCAAAGCGACCGGAAAAACTGGCTGCTGCACAACGAGAATGCAACCTGTCACCGTGCTCTCCTCACACATGGGTTTCTCCCCAAAAACACCCACCCTACTCGTCACATTTACCACTTGTGGACTTCGCCATCCAGCTCAAGGTCGCCACTTGGACACTATTGCGGGGATCCAGAGCGAATCACAGGAGGTGCTTGACACGCTTCGAGTAGAAGTGAAAACTTCCAGGACACATTCCAGCAGTGGCAGAAACGCTAGAAGCGCTGTATTCATATACAAGGTGACTATTTTGAAGGTAATAGTACGTAAACGTGGATAAATAAAGTACTTTCTTGTATACAGAACTAATCTTGCAACGTTTTGCTACTACCTGATATTTGGACCAAAGTTATCCGAGGCTCTCTGAAACAACACGATAAAACAGGAACTCTAGACGTTACAGAGATATAACCTAAAATTATTATTAAAATATTAATTTTTCATTAACTGCAATATTATTCAGAAATTAGACATTAATGAATCGATAGTTGACATCGAGCTGAACAAAATGCCATAATTTAGAGTGAATTCTTATGCGTAGTTTTCGAGAAAAACGAATCTTTATGGTACTAAACACTATCTCGTTCGTTATCAATGGTAACTGACGTGTTGAGCACAAAAATTACCTAACTCTTAATTTTTTTTCTTTTGAGATACCCACGTCACTGACAGTCAAATCGCTATTTTGAGTGCAAACCTGGTCAAAGTCAAATTTTCTTTATTGTTCTTAATAGTAACTAATTTCCATTCAACAAATTCTCTTCTGCCCTGTGTTTTTGGTGGACAACATCGTGTTCGCCGGTTTTCTCGGGGTACTCCCGTTTCCGTACTCTCACATTCTCATTTCACCAATTCTTCTATCATCATTCACTTGCATTAATCATCATCGTCTGGTATGGCATATTCATGGGACGTTAAACTGGAAGATTTCATTTCATTTTTTCTTCTACCCTGTACAATAGTGGGCCAATCAAAATAATTCGGTTGCGCCACTGTTGTGTTCAATGCATCAATTGATAGCTTATATGTTGCTGCAAGATAATGTGTATTGATGTGTTGTATATGTAAAGAAATATATTGTTGACTAGAAAATTATATCTACCGTTTATTTGTATTTTGCTAACGATAACATACATTCCTCTAACAGTGAGGTACATATTGTTCGTAATAAAAGCAAAGATAGTAATGTAAGATAGGGCCCACTTTTAGGATAATAAAAGCTCTTTTTTTAATTGACATTAAAAGATTTACGAAAAAGGCCCAACAATTGTTTCGTGAAGAAAGCAGGGTTGACCGAACATATCGATCGCCACATCTTGTTTGGTCGATCGCCAATGTTTTGGAGAAAGAGAGAGAGAGAAGTTCAAATTAACAGAGTTGGTTTCCTACATTTATTTCTCTTCTTGGCATATAGCACAACTAAAACTGAAACACTTCTCACTTGTCCATAAAGTATAGAAATACAGGGTGTTTCAAAACAACACCGACAACGTTTGGGAGGTGATTCCCGACATCAAGACAAGACAAAAAGTATAGACCAACGTGGGTGCACAGATGCTTTCTTTCGGAGTTATAGGATGCCGAAAATATGGGGGGGGGGAAATATAAAGGTCCATAGCTTCAATAGTATGGGATTTACCTTATTCGGGTCAAGACTTCAGTTAGGAACTAATATGCGCCCTATTAAAAAAATCCATGTTTCAGAATCCTAAGGTACTCACGCAAGAATGTTTATAGAGGAAGTGGATACGGGCATATAATTTGAAATATTCACCAACTACTTCTATAAGAATTGTTGGGAAAGTACCGCAGATTCTGAAACATGAATAATTGGAAAGGACACATATTAGTTCGTAAGTGAAGTCTTGACCCGATTATGGTAGATCCCATAGTTTTGGAGCTATGGATCTTTAAAGTTCATTTTTTTTCATGTTTTCGGCATCCTATAACTCCGAAAAGAAGCATTTGTGCACCCAAGTTGGACGATACTTTTTGTCTTATCTTGGTGTTAGGAATCACCTCCGAAACGTTGTCGGCGTTGTTTTGAAATACCCTGTATAAGTGAAATAGGACAAAAGGAAAATTGTAAGTGTTCAAATATTCTTCGAATAGGTGTTCAACTGGTACACATACATTGGCGTACATATATTTTCATTAAGCATCCAAGCTGATATTGTTCCAGGATACATGCATTTCTTATATATGGATCTTAAATAATAAATGTTTATTAGGATCACGCAGTAGGACTTATAAGATTCTACTGTTAGTCCGTCCATTTGTCCGTCCG
The DNA here is from genome assembly GCF_964235325.1 of Thermobia domestica. Lineage (NCBI taxonomy): Eukaryota > Metazoa > Arthropoda > Insecta > Zygentoma > Lepismatidae > Thermobia > Thermobia domestica. The sequence goes on along the minus strand of NC_137460.1, from coordinate 40,329,421 downwards.
TTACTCCACGCGATAACTTGAACAAAATAAAATTTTTGATTTTTTTTTCAGTAGATAGGTAGAGAAATTATCTCAGCAAAATCCTTAATGGAGTTAATCCGTTAACAATTTCATGGTTTTCGGCGAGTTGAATATATTGTATAGTCTAAAAGCAATGCAATTCCCTTGCTTCTGTGCAACCTACACAGCAGAAAAGCACTGTTGGTTGCCTATGATAAAGGATAAGGAGATTTTCTTAATGCAAAGTGCTATGCATTGAATAACTTTATCTTATATGCTGCTTTGAGTTGAGTGTACGTTTTTCATGATATTATCTTGCTGGAGAAGAGTGTTAAAATCCGGAAAGTCCCTTTGCATACGCCACTGTTCAGAAAATATTAATGTTCCATATTTTGTAGGGGATGAGAAGTCAAAGGGTGGAAATGCGGGAATGTAGTTGACAATATTCTTAACGGGAAAATATCGATCAACACACAAGGAATGTTAGCCAGTTTGCATGTGGAATATTGCATTGCGAGCGAAGCAAAAATATACAGTAGATTTTACATGGAAAGGACGATTAAGAACGTCTGGAAGCATTTGAAATATGCGTAAGAATCAAGATACGAATAAAACCTTTCATCCCAAATTTATTTGTTTTCGCCAATTTCTTCAATCCTTACGCTCCTTGAAAGTAAATAAAGAAGAAAAATTTTAACGACATTTTTATGTTACAGCTCTTCAATTGCTTTAACAAACAAAACAAAATATGCTACAATGGGTGTGTTTTTCAAACGGTGAAATCATGGAAGAGCGTCTCACGTTAATTTTGACGTTCCATGAACACTAAAGCCTGTGACAAACATCTTGGCATTTCAGCTAAACGAATAATACGCAAGCTCTGAGGCGACGTTGCCAAGTAGTATAGGGGTGTGGCTATGGCTTGGCTAAGGAGACGAACTACAGCGCGATCAGGTGGCAGGAGTAGACTGAAGTGAATGTGTACAAAATGAACCTGGCAATACCGCAGGCCTCTCATTTGCTAGCAATATTTAAAGGAAACTTGGAGCGCCGCCTTCAAATGCCAAGATGTTTGTCACGCCATTTGCTACATGTTGTTGCCTTCATGTATTTGACAACACTATTTCTACACTTTCCTATAGTGAGTGTACTCTCTTATAGCACTCGGAAATTGAGAAAGTCAGAACTCCTACAATATTATTACAAGGTTTAATGAAGAGAAAACGTCCATCCATCAAACATATACTATTCGATAGATCTCTGTGAGTAAGACAAAACTATAAGTGGTGTTAAACCTTATGCGTAGTTTTTGAAACAATTGGGAAAATCAAATTATTTTGTAAACCTAAAAATTGATGTCGAACAAAAACCACGTTACCTATTAAGTGAGACTGATACACTCTTCACTATGACACTATACAAAGACGATAGTCTCTAATGAGGTATAGCCTGAAGTTGTTATTAACTCTTAAGATTTTAATATCTATTCAACTAGAATATTGTCGAAATTTAAGACATATACCACATTACATCGAATTTAGCAAACTGACATGCTTAAAGATAAATTTTGATGTGTAGTTTCCAAGAAAATTGACCAACACAAACTTTTATGACACTGCGGTAAAAAAAAAAAAAAAAAAAAAAAAAAGTCATTCCTTGCCAATAATAACACAGCTCTACCATGATTTTGCTGTTCGAAAACTATTAAGGTTTTCTTCATGTTTTTGACCTGAGAAATCTAAAAGTGTAGTTAGTTTTGCCCTATCACGTACAGTTCTCTTAAAATAGAGGGGAGGGGAAAATAGCCATATATATGTATATTTCGGAAGAAGTGCTGATTATAATTACAAATATAAAAAGATACTTTCTATGCCATATCCTTCTGATTATCTTTGAATTTGTAATAAAAGACGTGCAGTTACTTATTCTGCTAACATTGAAAAAATATGTACTGTATCTGGTAGCACTGAATGATATCACAGCGCGTTACACGTTGGGAACGCAATAACAGCGCTGTGTAAGTTGTGATTGCGAGAACTATAATGCAGAGGAATGGAGGCTTTTCATTGATCCAACAAGAGAAGTTTGAACGGTCTGTTTCTTCACAATAGCAACTAACAACCCTCTCTATACCCATTATTCATTCTGTACATTTAAACGAGATTTACGAAAATATGGAAATGTTTTTAGAAACGATAAAATATGAGGATCATCAGCGTTATTGTGCGGCGATCTGAAGGTGATATGTATGCTTCTTGGACAGCAGTAAGGATACAGCAAATATCCATGCCACATTCTGCGAATGAAACAGCAGAGAACGCGATAAACACTGGACTCAAATTGGTTGGCCTGTCAGGGAAAACCGCAATATAGGAAGTAAAAATGTGAAAAACATCTGCCTCGTAGACCCTTCAAAAGTCATATTACAACCTTGCATGTTAAACTGCGCCTATCGAAACAATTTTTCAAAGGTCTGAATAAATATGGGCAGTGCTTCCAATGTCTAGTGACAAAATTCCCAGAACTTTCAAGTGCTAAGTTGAAAGAAGGAATATTCATTGGTCTTCAGATCAGAAAGTCTCAGATTAGTCAGACTTTGAACATTGTATGACAAGTGTTGAAAAGGAAGCATGAAGTGCATTCAGGGACGTGTGTCATAATTTTCTTGGGAACAACAGAGACGAAAATTACAAGTATATTGTGTCTAATATGCTCCAGCAGTTTAAAACGTTAGGGTACAACATGAGTCTTAAGATTTATTTTCTATATTCACATTTAGACACTTTTCCTTCTAACTTCGGTGATTAAAGTGAAGAACATTATGAAAGATTTCACCAGGACATCAAAGCAATTGAATTCCACTATCAGGGACGTTAGAGAACAACAAAGTTGGCGGATTATTGTTGGACGTTGGTACGGGAAGATTCACGAACTACTCACAAAAGGAAGTCTAGTTTTAGGAGCTTCCAAGTGAAAAGGCAGAGACAAAAATGAGGTCAGTTGTTTATCAATGACCTTCAGAGACGTAAATACGCTAGTTGTCGCCTGGGGCAAGAACGCACCTTAGCGCCCCCCTGCCCAACTAAACCAAAGCGCTCACCCAAATATTTGCTAAATTTGGGCCCTCCCAATCCGGCACCCGAAGCATAAGCCCAGTTTGCCCCCCCTAGTTACGTCACTGATGACCTTAATTATTTAGAATATCGATGTTCAGATTAGTTCTGACGCAAAATAATGTTCCTTTGTTAGAAATATGTAGTCATAATGTTACTCTATAATAGCAGCGTTGCTGTGTAAATAGCACACACACTTTTAACACTTACGAACGTACTACTTTAATATCATGAAACATTTGGTAAATAAATGAGTAGTTTCTAACTCCCATTTTTTTCTTTTTGTCACAGAGATTCTCGGATAAAATCAGTATTAATATTAATAATGTAACGATTTTGGGTGCCTTCATCATCTTTATTTTTTAACAACATTATAGGGACTTTTTTTGTTTTGTTTTATATAAACCGAAATTTAGACGAAATAATTTTACTGATTTATCCTTCAAATCTAGTGATGAGCTAATGAGAAATGAGTTCATTGGTGGAATGAAGAAAGTGAGAGGAAATGGGAGAACCCCGAGAAAACCCACACAAACTGTGTTTGTCCACCACAAAGTCTACTTAGTGCGAGCTCGGATAGAACCAGAGACTCCACGGCCAAGCAACAGAAAGCAATGCTCTACCACTGGCCATCCCGGCTCGACGTTATTGATTGGTGTAGGTATAGGATTTATTTTCAATTATTTGAAAATTGAGATTAATACAGTCAACATATAAATTCTAAGATTTTATTAGCGTATAAGAAAAAAAAAAGAAGTTTGAGTTATAAATAAACCAAATATCTTATTGAAATGAAAATGAAATGAAATCTTTCAGTTTATCGTCCACGACTATGCTCTTTAGGCTAAGGGACACAATGAATAAGACAAGTGAATGATGATGAAAGAATTGGTGGAGTGAAACAAATGGGATGAAACAGCAGTACACCGAGAAAACCCACAGACACAATGTTGGCTACCACAAATTATTTGGCCTGGGATCGAACCAGGTACCCCACGCGACACCCCAAAGATAATCACTCTACCACTGGGCTACCATAGTGTTTATCCTGCTGGAACAGACTTTATGTACTGAATGAGTAAAATAAATACACTATACCTATTCCTGTCTTCTTGTAACGAAAACTCACACACTTCTAACAGTAACACATATATACCTAACAGTTACAAACAAACTATCACAGCGTCACATATTCTCCCAACAGTGATATACAAACTCTAACAGTGTCACATATTCTCCTAACAGCGATACACAGACTCTCAACAGTGTCACATGTTCTCCCAACAGCGATAGACACTCTTAACAGTGTCGCACATTCTCCTAACAGCGATGACTCTTAACAGTGTCACATATTCTCCCAACAGTGACACAGAGACTCTTAACAGTGTCACATATTCCCCTAACAGCGATACACAGACTCTCAACAGTGTCACATATTCTCCCAACAGCGATACACAAACTCTTAACACTGTCACATATTCCCCTAACAGCGATATACAGACTCTTTAATAGTGTTACATATTCTCCTAACAGCGATACACAGACTCTTAACAGTGTCACATATTCTCCTAACAGCGATACACAGACTCTTAACAGTGTCACATATTCCTTACAGCGATGCACATACTTCTAAGTGACACAAATCATCCTAATAGTGATGTACAAGTGGTAGAAATCAACCAATTCCTGTTTAATATTAATCAGTACAGAGCAAAAACGGTAATAGATAGCGAGAAATTGTTTCCTGTAATCGATAAAGCGTCTCAAGAACATATTCTATCTTGTTCCCTAACTTCCTAATAAAATCAGAAGTGACAGAAATCCATAACTTTTGGTGTTCAATATTAAACTATCAAGAGCGGGAATGGTAAAGAAACGGCGATAAGTTTTTTTTTTTTTTTAAATGAATTTAACGTTTTAAAAAATAGGTACCATCTTCTCTCTTAACTCTCTATTTGAACTGGAAGTGGATGATAACAACCAGTTCTGGATTTAATGTCGATCACTTAAAACAAAAATAGTAATAGATGGCAATAAGCGATTTTCTGTAGTCAATTAAGCTTCCCAAGAACATATCTTCCAACTTCACCGTAATCTCTTTACTAAAGCCTGTGACAAACATCTTGGCATTTCAGCTAAACGAATAAAACGCAAGCTCTGGCGCGACGTTGCCAAGTGGTAAAGAGGTGTGGCTATGGCTAAGCAGACAAATTACAGCGCGATCAGGTGACAGGGGATAGACGTGGATGTGTACAAAATAAACGTGGCAATATCGCTGGTCTCGCATTTGCTATCAGCGTTTAAAGGGAACTTGGAGCGCCGCCTTCAAATGCCAAAATGTTTGTCACGCCGTTTAAAAGTGAAAGTGATATAAATCTATTCCCACTTCCGGCTTCAATATTAATTGAGGAAATATCATACCAATAGTAAATCTTAAATATAATAAAATATTGGTAGCCATGGCAACACTAAATTTTTCTAGTGGAGAATGCGGACTGAGTTGAAATGCATTGTTGAGAAGAGACTGGAAGCCTGCAGTCGAGGGGCGCATCCACGGGAGGACCTTCTGGTCCGGCTCAATACTTTCTAACTCAACATACATTTGTAAACTTTCCCAATAAAACTATACTTGTTTATCAAGGAAATGATTGATGAAAATTTGATCTTACACTTCATCAGTTCTCTTTTCCTCATAAAAACCATCTAATTCGATCAGTTTGTTTTTATGAAAATATAGGTGGAAGTATTTTACAATTACTTATTGTCTTTTGAGGCAGACCCGTATCCACGGGAGGATTAAGGAGGGACGGCCCCCCTTAAATTTTTACTGACCCCCAAAGCGATAAGCTTGCAAATGAACCATAATATGATGATGAACTATAATATGATTGGATCGCCTCCCTAACTTCTACCGTTCCTGCTACATTTTGGGGCTGGCTATGAGCCTGTTTCGGGGTGCATAATAATACTCACTCAACAACCCTAGATATAGTATAGCGGCTTGTAGTATTAGACCCCCCCTTTTTACCCAAATTTTGGACCCCTCCTAACAAAAATGTCTTTGTGCGCGTCTGCTACAGTCTCCTAACAAGTACCAATACCTCACAGTTTTTTTTTTTTTTTTTGCGTTGGGAGTGATGGTCAGGGGAAAATTGTTGACTTTCAAGCGGCGGCAGGGGACTTTTATTGTTGAGCCTTTAAATAATTCAAATTTCAATCTTCACTTTGTGTACACTGTGAAACCACACACTCTCTCTCGTATTGTAAACTGTGACACTACTACTTAGTTAGCTCTAAACAACTCTACGTAGTGTAGATAAAACTGATATTGAAAGTTATTGATATATCAAGAATGCAATATCAAATATTGGCTACAGAGAGAGCGTTCAGTTTGTTTGTTTCATTTGGTCTAAATAGTCCGTAGGGATAGTAAAAAAAAAAAAAAAAGTGCAAAAAATGATTGCGAAAATTAATCATTAGTTTTGCGCTTTGTATGTTAGTCGAATGAGAGAGAGAGAGAGAGAGAGAGAGAGAGATTGTTGGTTGTAATCGAGGCGAGGCAAGGAACCGAGACACATAAATCGAGTGCCGAGGGGTTATTACATCATGAAATTTTATTACCGCAGACACTCACATCAACAGTATTGCAGCCGTAAGAGAATATTTCACGTACGAATATATAACATCGGGGTTTTCTGTGCAAAGGCTCGTAAAAACAGGGTAAATATCTCTTCTCTCGGGCTCTAAAAGCGGGGTGCTTTCAGATGTACGCACTTACACACACACACACACTCTGGGACACTCGCTTTCTCATAAAGTTTTGTTTCTTAACCGCATTGTATACGGTGTATGCAATAAATACACTTCTAAAGACGTTTAAAGTGTTGTATATGTGAGGTTCATGTCCCTTAACTTAGTTTTTTTTTTTTTAACTCATTTGCGATGCAGTGGTGGAGAAAGTGGTAAAGACATTTACTCAATATCAGTGGCGTACATAGAATTCCATCAAGTGGGGATGTCAAGATTCGAAGTGCATATCGTTTCAGGAGTTTTGTGTATACTATGGTAAATATTAAAATTTTTCATAATATCTTGTTGAAAAGGGAGGTTAAAACTCAGAATACCCGTTTTGTGTATAGTATGCTACTGCTCAATATTCTGAATTCTTGACTAAGAAAAGGTTAGTTTACTGACTACGTGTTCTCGGATTCAATTCTCAGTGATTTGACATTTTTCTTTTTCTTTTTCTTTTTTTATGTGTTGATTCAATGTGACTAGAGAGGCCTAGTTGGGAGTTGACTTGAATTAAGAATTAATGATCTATGAATCAAAGACTGCAGCAATAATAGTGATGTAATTGATACGGTGTCCTCGCATCATTTAGTTAAATATGTGCTATCTGAGTTTTTCATAGAACTAAAGTTTCATTTATTATCATTAAGCAAGACATTACTGATTTTGTTTCTTAACTGGAATGAAAATGAAACGGAATTCGAAGTTTTACGTTCCACGATAATGAATAATGAAGTAGTTGTTGGAGTGAAAAGATGGAAAGAAACAGGGCAATTCCAAGAAAATTCACAAACACGACGTTCTTTATCATAAACTCACATAGTCTGGAGTCGAATCAGCGCCCCTCTGCACCAAAGGTTGGTGTTCTACCCCTTTTCCTTTTAAGATTTGCTTCAACTGGGACAACATTAGTTCTCATGGTCTTCTAATTAGTCTTAGTCAGTTTTCTACTTATGCCAATCATCAGTGGCGTATTTAGGGGGGTGGCTTCCGGGCTTAATCCCCCCCCCCGAAATCTTACTTAGTATAGTAAAGTAAATGAAATATCAATGCAGAATTTTCACATTTACAGGGAAAGCACCCCCCCCCCCGAAAGTTAGCAAAGCCCCTCCCGAAACAAAATCGTAAATACGCCACTGCCAATCACAGACAAGACACGAACATGAACATAAAATCTTCGAAGAACACCCATGGTCTGCAGAAGGATTCGAATCTCCAATGGGTTTCGCATCACACTCGTTAACCTAACGCCTCAGACTGATCGACTACACCATTGACCCGCCTTGTCCCCGCACAGGCACGTAGCCAGGATTTCGTAATAGGGGGAGGGGGTCCGTGACGAAACACTGTGGTTTTCACACCAGGGGCTGGATCGTTCTAAATTATTTTACTGGCAACATATATTAGTTCGTTTAGCCAGGATTTCGTAATGGGGGGGGGGGAGCTGTGACATGAAATACAGTATTGTGGTTACACACCAGGGGCTCGATAAATCTAAACTATTTTACTGGCAACATACCCATATTGGTTTATTAGGACAATAAAATGAGGATATATTAGTAAGTATTTTAATAACAAACTATAAAGAAATCTCCAGTAAAAGTATATTTTAAAAATGTTAAAAAAGATAGTCTATCGAGGTCATTCGAACTCGGTTCGTCTTCTTCTTTTCCTTATCTTCATTTAATGCCGTCAAGGATAGCAATGAGATATCTTTGGTAGTAAAGACATCCTATAAAATGGATTAGTGTTCCTGCGAAATAGAAAATTTCTCTAACACGTGTAACTAGAATCTATGTTGCCAGGCTCATATTATTGGTGATTGTGGGCATATTTTAAGTTCTACCTGAGAGTCTATTTGATCGAACCGGTTTATCGATTGTCATTTGTAGTCCATAGGATTAGCATGAAGCTAGACGGAATTCGGAATGCTCCATTCCAATAATGTCCACTTTAAACTTGAATCCCTTCCATTTCCTCCACACAAAGCTCCTCATAAAAAAGAGTAACCAAACGTTTGCTGTAGTTTTATATTTTTAACGCTGATTCTTATTTTTCTCGTTTCTTTTCGTTTCATCGTTTCTTAATTTTTTCATTTATGGTTTCGAAGGGGGGAAGGTCCGGACCCCCCCCCTCTTGGCTACGTGCCTGCCCCGCATATATTTGAAATTATTGTTTCTATTCATTGTTTTTAAGAGGATGCCGACGTGAATTCGCTGTTCCGTAACGAAAAGCAAAGGGCAACACAGAGTGGCCAGAATGCCCCTTTACGCCCGATCTAAATATATGTAACAATATAAGATGTTGAGATATTTAAAATTTGTGCCTAGTTTTATTTTTTTCCTATTGTACTCCTGAAATATACTACAAGTTTTTCTCGTTTTTCTCGGAATCACTAAAATGTAACATATATCGTTGTTCGGCGGGGTGCTTCAATTAACTATAATAGCCACGTATAGTTGCAAGTATGATACAAATTATTGTCTGGGTTACCAGATGTTTTGATAGCAACAACAGCATATATCGTTCACCTAACCATATTGAAACAACATTATAATATGGTTTGTATATACAATCATAAGTACTATTGTCCCTATTTGAATAATATTTTATGGTTCAATGAAGAGAGAAAGAAAATTATAGATATTTCTGAGAAAAAAGAAAGGAGAGAATCATGTTCGTTAGAACTACCTTAGCAGCCCATACATAGTCTCTACGCGTATAGCAATGTTTCGTTGTCTGCGGGTCATGCTAGTTCTATCCGGGCCATCGAGTCTCCTGGGTAACGGGTCTGACTGCATCTGGATCAAGCGTCACAGTTGTAATTTTATGATGGATGACGACGAAGCGCAAAAAATTCTTAAAACACAGATATTACAATACTAAAATTCGAATCTCATAGTCTCATGTTGTAAATTTATTTAGCTGGTCATAATATTGAACCATGGGTTTTAAATTTAAATAGACTTGCAAAAAGTTAAAATTTTGAATTTTTGCTACGTTTGAGACACCTACTGTCAAATATTTGTATTTAACCTAATACTTTTAGCTAGGCAGGAAGATCGTGTTTCAGAAGCTGTCGTATAAATGTTTAATATAAAAAGTACCAAAAGTAATCTTAACATATTATCATAATGTTATTACTTACTGAAACACTATTATTTCTGTTTAAGCAGCAAATACATATACGTAACGTTTTCTTATCTTTCTAGAAAATCAATAGAATCTTCCCCGTATTCCTACGATATTTCTCACATCTTTTGTCTTAATCTCGTCCGGTATACCGCAAGGACTGAAAATGTCACCACTTCTCTTTTGTTGACAACCTTTGTTTCATCAAAGAGGAGAAGACACCGCCTCCCTCTCATTTTCTTTTCTCTTTTGTATTCAATCCTCCTCTTTTTCTTTTCTTCCTCTTTATTTTCCATTCTTCCATGTCGCTTCACTTGAACGCCACTGCAATGTGTCCTTCTAGTTTCTCCTCTTTCTTCCCTCCCTTAGTCTAACACACATTTACTTTTGCACTTTTGCAAGAAGGCAGAACCAAGACTAAAAAGAACCAAAAAAGGAAAGGGAAAAAGGCGTAGGACGAGTAGTCCCTAGAGAAGTGGGAAGCTCGAATTTCAGGATACTTTTTATCGAACGGACCAATACTGTTCTCTTGTGATGGTGGTTTGGTCGCCGCCGCTGAAGAAGGCTTGTTCCTTCCTGGAGAAGAGGGTTACAGTGTTGTCAAATGAGAACTCGTACAACCATGCTATCTTGTTCTTTGCTCTGGCTTCACTGGGGGATTTACTATCTATAGGGATTAACAACGTATTTCTTTCTTTGAGAACAAAGGAAGAAATATACATACAACTTAGAATAGTATCAAGGGATGTTTCGTTTGTATGTATCAGATGCTATATCAACCCAGAAATAAGACGTAGATAATGGTAACAAGTCCATATTACTGCTCCATATAACTGCTACATTCATGATTAATATTAAAGAACGTATTTATTTATTTATTGAAGCAATACAATAGGTGTTACAGTTACACACAATTACAGTGCTAATTTTTAATAATATAATCTATTTCCAATTTCACTTTTAAATCTTCTACTTGTTGTTTCTATAAGTCTATTGTAGGTTGCACTAATCTTCCATGTTGGCGACTTACTTAGCATGTTCGTGTACAATATTGTAAAAGAATTTATAGTTTTCTATGCGTGTTCTGTTTGGCACATACATATATTGGAAACTCAAAAGCAGTTCGTTGAAGATTAATTTATTATTAAGTATTTTGTACAAGGATACCATGTCATGTAATGTTCTTCTTTGCTTAAGAGGTACTCATAGAGTATAGTTTCAACATTTATATTTAGTAAATGACAATTTTTAATACTTGGATAAATGTTTGTTTGCTTGTAAACAGACACGTTAGAAACTTGGATTGGATTTTTTTTTCTATTTTTGTGTGTTTCACACGTTGTGCCTGAAATACATAGAAGCGTCGCATATTCAAACTTGGAGTGAAAATAAGTTTGATACAAGTTTTGAAAAATAGTGTGTTTACTAAGCTCCTTACTAATTCTTAGAATGAACCCAAGATTTTTATTTCCTTGATTTATTAGGTTAGCAATTTGAGTGTCAAATGTAAATTTCGTATCGTATATTGCACCTAAATCATTTACAGCACTTAGTTCAGCTTCATTTATTGTGTATTGAAATTGCACTGCTTTCACAAGTTTTGTAAAACTCATGATACTTCTTATTTTATTAGCAGAGTCCTTAGCAGTAAATACTATAAATATGTGATTTTATATGCTATTGTATGAAAGCGTAAGTTGATCCCTAATTTACTGAGAAGAGAGGTTGAAGTTCGGAAATGAAATTTTGAGGAAAGCTTTAATTTTCTTTTTCCAATGAAAAAGTATATATAAGCAAACGTGTGCATGGGAAAAATTACAAAACATCACATATCTTGTTGGGATAGTGTAAAATAATCGGGCAAGTTGTTTGCCTAAAATATGGTACAAAGCTGTTGTTAATTTTTGTATTGTAAATATAGTTGATTTGTTTAGTTTTTTTTTATTTATTGCAATTCGGGTTATTAAGTTCATAGTTCGAGACTATTGTTTTATGGGATTATGATCGAAGGGGATACGGACAAAATCTCGCGGCCGAAACATCGCCGCCCAAAATCTCGCCGGCCAAAACCTCGCGGGACAAAATCTCGCCGGGCCAAAACCTCGCGTGGCCAAAACCTCGCCGCCCAAAACCTCGCGGGACAAAATCTCGCCAGGCCAAAACCTCGCGTGACCAAAACCTCGCCGCCCAAAACCGCGCGTGGCCAAAACCTCGCCGCCCAAAACCTCGCGGGACAAAATCTCGCCGGGACAAAACCTCGCCACCCAAAATCTCGCCGGGACAAAACCTCGCCGCGAATGAAATTTTGCTTTAAAATTTACCCAATGTGTTTCTCAATATTCAATTCCACATTACAAATAATAATAATAATAATAATAATAATAATAATAATAATAATAATAATAATAATAATAATAATAATAATAATAATAATAATAATAATAATAATAATAAGAAGAAGAAGAAGAAGAAGAAGAAGAAGATACAAAACATCGTGTGCGTGGGCTTTCTCGGGTTATTCCCGTTTCCTCCCACTTTCTTTATTCGATCATTTCCTTCATCCTGGTCATCTACGTCTCCTTTAACCTATAGGACATAATCAAGGGACGTCGTAAAAACTCATATATTATTTCATACTTTCATAAATATTATTAGATTTTTGTTAAAATTTTATGTTTTTGGATGTTCCAACGTTCACGAAACTAACCTCGTTAGTTGTCATAACTTTCCTTAAGCAGACTTTCTTTCCCTATAACCAGCTTAAAAATATCCTGTCGCCCTACCTTCACATTGAAATCCTCTAATACAGAAATAGAATTTTCATATGGTATCGCGGGACTTTGTCAAATACCTGTGATACTTCTTCTGAAACAGCGTCTTTTATACCGTCATCCTTATCATCTGTTGGAACATTTACATTTTGGTCAGGCGAGATTTTGGGTATGGCGATATTTTGGGGCGCGAGGTTTTGGCCCGGCGAGATTTTGGCCCGCGAGGTTTTGGCCCCGCGAGATTTTGGCTCGCGACGTTTTGGGCGGCGAGGTTTTGGCCAGGCGGGGTTTTGGCCTGGCGAGATTTTGTCCCGCGAGGTTTTGGGCGGCGAGGTTTTGGCCAGGCGAGGTTTCGGTCTGGCGAGATTTTGGGCCGCGAGGTTTTGGGAGGCGAGGTTTTGGCCAGGCGAGGTTTTGGTCCGCGAGGTTGTCGCCGCGAGGTTCTGGCCGCGAGATTTTGTACCCAAACCTGATCGAAGAAAGTGTAAATAGTTTAGATTAATTTGGGTGAAAATTAAGAACACGAGTGTCACTTTTTAGAAAATTTAAATATAAAATCTGATAATTCAAAAACCAATAATGATATTTATTAATTCAATAAACTTCACTTATTTTCAGAGAAGGAAGGAAATTCGAGAAACTCTTCTTGAGAATTTAACTTTAAAATTTGTTGTGGAATTATATGGATTTGGTGTGGAATTGTATGGATTTGGTGTGGATTTCTAGGCAAGTAAACACGTTAGTTCGGGACGGGCTTGTGGATATTAAACATCACTTTCTCGGTATATAGAGGCCATGAATCGTGTAAATCCGTTGAAATCCCAAATCCGATTTCTTTTTCAAGACCATCACACTTCCTTCTCTCTTGTTTCACACTAGGTTTTGTCAGTCAGACACGACTGAGTTTACGGCAAATAATTGGGGGGGGGGGGGGTTTACAATTCTTGCAACGAATAAAGATAGTTTTCGCCCACTTACATTTTATTTTATATATACCACAATACCATAAAACAAAATCCATGGTCTGATGGGAGTTTGAAATGATCATTAATAATAATAATAATAATAATAATAATAATAATAATAATAATAATAATAATAATAATAATAATAAAAGCATTAATAGAATTACGATAACAATTACTTAAAGTACAAAATTTGATGAAGAAAGCTGAAACAATGAACTCGAACCTAGATCTGCTACTTTGGTTCTTTCGTACAATACCACTACGCTACAAGTCTCTCGTGTAGAAGTAATAAATTAAAGTACTAATTACGGATAATTACTATAAAATATCTCGAAACCTACCTAATATTTCTGGTCGTTTTGATACATTATGAATAGGCTAATTACAAAATAAAGTTTGTTATCTTTTGTTCTTCTTAGGCGGCAATACTAACGTTAGAACCTCAGCCTCGATTTGAGGAACATTTCGAGACATTTTCCTCATTGAAAAGGGGCTTTTCAACCAGTTTCTGATTTGAAGAATGAAATGATGAGTAATTCAATTAATGATATTGTCTTTTCATATAGGCCTTAGTATTTGGACTAGTCTTACATGAAAGGTTTTCAACTAGCTAGTTAATAATAGTTTTTATGCCGAGAGGCTGTGTGCAACAGCTTTGTACATCAGGAGCTTCGAAATTCGGTTCACCGGCTTGTTATATATTTGCTTATTTAAGTTATTAAAATTTCTCTCTACTTACAAGTAAGGTTTCTCAAGTGTCACGCTCCGATTTGCTTTAAATTCCTGGAGTGAATAAAGGAACCAAAAATAGGACATACGTGTTATATATATATCGGCCAACATGGGGGATGAAAGGGATAAACACTTCCCTCTAAACTGCGAACATTGGACAATATGACAAATTTTAGGAAGGCCATAACTAGCAACGCACAATGGAAATTTGCTTGAAACTCTTGGAATGAATAAAGGAACCAAAAGTAAGGCATACGTTTTTTTTTTGTTGTTTTTTTTATCGGCCAACGTGAAGGATGAAGGTGATAAACAAACCCCTAAACAACGAACATTGGGCAATAGGACACAATATAGGAAAGGACATAACGAGCAACGTACTCTTTCGATTCGCTAGACGATTGTAAAATTCGTAGAAGAAGAAACAATAAGTGGAAAACATTGTAATAGTAGTCGATACGTCTGGCAAATGGCAGACCAATTACGAATATTGTGTTATCATCTGCATGCAATGTAAGAAGTGCTATGAATTCCTGTTGCTATGGAGGGATTTAAGAAAAACAATAGATGGGTACCTTTGGAAATGTTGACCAAGATGAGAGTTGAAATTGATATTCGTTACTATAGTTTGAATGGTCGTTTGTACCCGTTTTAAAAAGCAATATCTTGAGTGTTTAAAGCATGGTTACATCACACGATTTCAAATTAATTTATTATTACGAAAAATTCATGACACAATTGGACACTGAGTTTAATTCGTTTTGTCTTTGATAAGCGTGTTACAAATGGAATGTTATCTCGCATTAATAAAAGGACAATTACGCCAGAGTAAAGCGTCTATCAGAGCAATATGTTCAAGGTATGCAATAAGTCAGAGCTATAGGGCCCTACCAAAAAAAAAAAAAAAAAAAAAAAAGGCAGAGATACACCTTCCAAACTACCTCCGGGAATTGATCTACGGCGCTGCAGATAGAGCCACGTTAATATACAAGGAATACGTTACTGTACACTTTGATTTGGACGAGGATGGCATGGAACCAAATGATATCACCAACTCTGGAGAAGTGGATAAAACTTAAGAGAAATGTATGTGCAGGAGAGCATCGGGGACCTGCAGTGCTATAAGTGTATGTCTGTGGACTTGGAATACAAGAGGAACGCAGTTGAATTATGGAAGAGTGAAAAACTAAAGATATTGCCGTAACGTCCGTTATGAGACACTACAAGAAAGTAACCTTCCGAAAACAGTCGTACCGTTGGAAAAAGCAAGTCACTTCAGGTGGAACATGCAAAGACAATTGCGTGAGTTGTCGATCGCCGTGCTTCAGACCTTTCAAACCGCTGTCAGTGCACATTTACCTCTGCATTACGTAGATCTGCAGCGGCGGGCTCTCCAGGCAAAACAGGAGCATAACCTCGCTTCATTTGCGGCCTCAAAAAGGAGGTTGTGAGCATTTAAGCGGGCGCTCAATATTGTTTCACGTAAAGTGACCAAACTTATAGCTGCTTTCCAACATTAGCCATTGTGTATCTCTAACGGCATAACTAGTTATTGTCTTCTTAACAGGTGTAGTGCTGCGTATGTTCGCAGTTTAGGGGAGTGTTTACTCCTTCATCCCCCACGTTATATATATATATATAACACGTATGTCTTACTTTTGATTCCTTTATTCACTCCAGAAGTTTCAAGCAAATTCCTATTGTGTGTTGCTAGTTATGGCATTCCTAGAATGTGTCATATTGCCCTATGTTTGCACTTTAGAGGGGTGTTTACAAGTTCATCCCCACATTGGCTGATATAATAAATACGTATGTCCTACTTTTGATTCCTTTATTCACTCCAGGAGTTTCAAGCAAACCGGAGTGTGACACTTGAAAAACTTTGCTTGTTAGTATACAGTTTATCCTGTTCCGTTATGCAACCAAAAATTCTCTTGAGGTGTCAAGTACAGTATAACATCCACGAATCAGTAAATTACGTTTCAGGTTCTAAAACTACGACATACTTCAGGAACGGATTGAACTGTTGTGAGATACATCTTATAACAGAAAAGTAATAAAAATATAATTATACTTTCATAAAATGTAGAAAGAAGAAGATCATTTTGTGAGAGAAAAGAAGAAATTGCTCTAAAATTCGAAAGTATTGGGTAGGGCCTACGATTGATTGTAATTGATTATAGGGAACCACTTTGAGCGTCTTATGCTTTTAAGTCTTGGATCGATTTCTTCATTTTACCCTACAAAAAAAAAAAAAAAAAAAAAACTCATTTCTGTGTAATTTTGGATCTTTTCTCAAGTAGATTTAGTGTCTTTCGACACCGAGTCTCGGGAAGCATGTAGGAAATGAAACAAATAAAGTTAAACAACGACAGAAAATGTATTTATTATGACGAAAAAGTAGAAAATAAAATAAATGTATTTTTAAAGAAACGTGCTATCTTTAAAAAGAACCTTAAGAAACAAAATAAATCAAATCGTACTGAAAATTTAAATGAAATGATTTCTTTCAGTTTTACTTCCCATCATTATGCCGGCTAGTCTAAAGGAGACGGTGATGATCAGAAATGAATGAAATGGGGAAATGAAGAAACTGGGAGGAAACGGGAGAACCCCGAGAAACCCCACCCACACAATGTTTGTCCATCACGAAGTTCACTTGGCGCGAGCTGGAATCGTACCAGGGATTCCACGAACCAGAGGAGAACGCTCTACCACTGGGCTACCAGGGCCTCGCTAAAAAAAAATTAAAAATGTGTTTTTCAAGAAAATTTATTTTTAAAAGAAAATCTACTTATTCATGACTAAAAAGAAAAGCTGGCGGAATGCTTCCATATACAATCATTTTATAATATATGATAACGTCAGGTGAATGATAGCGCCCCTCTTCAGGAACCACTGCTCTGGTAATGTGCTGTAATAGAACAGTTATCTAAAGATGTCCTAGGAATTGGTTTGGGTCAGGTTTTCTTTTATCATTTTTGCTTGTTGAAACACGTTTGAAGCTCTAAGGCTTTTAGAGATTAAGGTCGCTATAAATCTTGTAGTCTTTCGAATTCGTTTCTTTTTCTTCTGTTGATGTTTCATTTGGTAACTTTCCTTTGTCAGTATCTTTTATTTTTCCTTTCTTTCCCTTCTTTCACTTTGATTTTCTCTTAGACGGCCGTTTAACCATCATGTGCGGAAGAGAGTGTGTGTAATTTTCTTTTGAAGTTGAAATTAGTAGAGTTGTAATCACCGCTTTCTCTGTGTTCTTAAAGATTGGTTTTATCTCGCACACATTCTCCCTTCTTTGTCTTTATCTCTTTCTCTCTCTCTCTCTCTCTCTCTCTCTCTCTCTCTCTGTCTCTCTTAATACTTTTTTTGCTTTTCTTACTCAGATGATCTTAGTTTCTTTTCCATTATGTTATCGTGGAATCGTGTGGGATTTTTTTCTCTTTTGTTTTCATGTGTTGTAACATTATCTCCGGGAGAAAAACTTCACTGGATCTCCACTTTAGCACTAATGCACAAATGTAGAAACATATCTTTTGTTAGTAAAGTTGTTTGCTCCTTAAGTTAGACATTTTCCAACTAATGTGCCAAGACGAATTCTTGGTGTGCCCAAAAAAAAAAAAAAAAAAAAAGAAACTGAAATGCACGTTTTATAGGAAAGTGTATTTTTTTACAAATATCTTTCAAAACGATAACAATAATATTTTTCTTATTTAATAACTGGAAAGTCAGTTCGTACGCAATGTTTCTTTAAAATCAAAAATACTAGGTAACTAGGTACTAGCTCTAAAAAAAAAAAAAAAAAAATGTAGGTGTCCCGTAGCATTTTAAATAATATACAGTAAACCCTCGTTAACACGAATTTCAAGGGACTGAAAAATCAGGAGTTCGTGTTAAAAGAATTCGTGTTAACCGTGGACCCAAATTTAGTTATTCGAATACATTTTCTCCATACATACACTACGGTATACAGACTATACATACCACTACAGTATATTATGTATGTCATAGAAAACACTAGAGATGGTATCGAGACGAGACTGAGTAGTTACGGTTCCAAATTCGAGACGAGACCAAGACTATTCTCTGTCTTGTTACCATCCACAGAATTGTATCGAGACGAGACTGAGAGTTTCGGTCTCGTCTCGATTTCGGAAAGCACTCCTCGGTCTCAAATTCGAGTTAAGATCGAGATCGAGACTAGTTTCGGTCTTGGTACCATCCTCTAAAAAGTGAAAACACTACAGTAAGTTTATTATCCTATCTTCGAAGATAAAAAAAAAAGTTTCCACGCAGAAAATCCAGGTCAAGTTATAAAATAACTCCGCTAGCAGGGTGAGTACCGCTAGTAACGGAAAGGTATTTATGATTGCTGTCACCAGTTTGGAGTTAAAGGGGAGAGAAGATGTTTTGTTTCGAGCTGTTGCCAGCTCGTCTGCCAAGCACCTGCATGTTCAGCTCTTGACGGAAGACAGAATCAACACCTCATAAGAGAGGAAAGATACCTGTTTCTGGTTTTTGTATAAATACTGTATGACAAAAACTGATCTGGAGTGAAATCTGAAATAAGAAAAATGATCTTTAAAAAAAAACAAAAAAAAAAGGATTGAAAGTTCGTATTAAATGAAAACCTTTACTGACTCAAGGGACTAAAAATTAGTTCGTAATTCGTGCTAACCGAAATTCGTGTTAACCGATAAAACTTCCTATAAGATAACGTACAGCGATGCCGGGACCGAAATTTTGTTCGTCCTAACCGAGTGTTCGGCTTAAGCGAGTTCGTGTTAACGAGGTTATACTGTAGTTAGTGTACAGAAAACTTTTTTTACGAAAAGAAAATGTACAATTGGAATGTATATATTTGTAATATTTTAACTAAAACAAATGAAAATGAAAAAAAAATCATAATAGTGGGCTGTAATTTGATTCGTATTACCACACAAATACAACTAAATATAAATTCACTGTATTCAAATGCTTATAACTTCAATTTGCACACAAAAATAATAGTCTACACGTAAATAAACATATTCGCAAGGTCTTTAGTTGTAAATGATTGTGATACGATGGCTTTTTGTTTGTGCTATATTGTATGATCGACGCGATATATGGTCCACCGAAAAACTGCATGTTCTTGTCCAGTGCTTAAAATGAGCCGGTATGAGCCGGTTATGCATCGAAAGTTAGAAAATCAGCTGGTATGGCATACCGGAAAAAATAACTGATTTAAATTGTAATTTAAATATAGAAAAAATATTTTACACATAGAAATAAGGCAACAGGGAACAGGGTTGTTTCTGAAACTGTAAAAAGATGTTTCACCGCTCTTAACACCATAGCAATTACCAGTGAAGATTGTGAACGTGCTTTCAATAACATAATGATGTCTGATCTTAGACATTCGCTACCTATTAATACAGTTTCGAGTGTAATGATCGTGTCATTAATCGGCCCCCCCTGTACACATGTTTAATCCTGAGCTGCATGTTGTCTTGGTTACGAAAAGGAAGGCGCAGTGCAGACTACAGAAGATGTCAACTACGATAAAAGAAAGAAGACGGACCCTATAAGAAACTATGACGGATACTGTGATTTGAGGTTCAGGATACCAGACATTGAATGTAATAGAAGCCAGGTTGGTAAAAATAGTTTAATATTCTAATTGTGTTCTAAAGGAGGCCCATGTATATGCAATGCATTTTTCATATTTTTAGAGGTCCACACTTACGTAGAAAGTATAAGAATTTTACAGTTCGAACTAACAGAAAATTCGTTTCTTTTTTCCTTTTCTTTCTTTCTTTTTTTTTTTTTTTTTAAATCGTAAACCGGCTGCACAAAACATTTTTCTATTCACTGGATTTGTATTATGTGCTGGTAATTATTTACCGAATATTATTATGATCAGCAATATTTAACGTGTTCAGCTTCATGTGTATCTATTTGATTCACAGTAACGGTTTACAGATGTTTATCTATTTTCCTCACACTGTAACTGAGGCGAATATCGCCATGTCAACAATATCGCCGCAGATACGTAAAATTTTAGTTTGAGAAGCTACCTATACAGTTGAAGAGGTATTTTCTTCTGTGTGTATTTATTGGTTCTCTGCTGGTACGTGTTGACGTGTTTCCGGGAAATTCCGTTCCTTTAGTTTGCCTGAGGCCTTGTAGAAGAAGACATGATGTGTGCTTTGAAGTCACAAAAACAAGTCAATTCAATTTTCAAGAAACTTTAGTAAGTACTCTCCTATTATTCTTGTTTTCTAGACATAGACCTCTAATATACGTTTCAGTCACGTAAGACTTTAGCTCATTGCAGGTGATAAAGAAAATGAATCCTTTCATTAGTAGAAGTTTAGTAACTGATAACTAAAATAGTATAACGCAGACAATACCGTCATATACTCTTGTTAGTAATATCGCCAACGTACATCGCAGCGCAGTCACCTAGATACATCTGTACCTAAATTGACTGTCAAGTTTGATATTGTGATGCCCTGTCTTTCCTCCCATTGTAGCCACGAACTGCAACTATTTGATGTGAGCTGTTTCAAATCTCTCGAAATAGCCTGGAATGATGCCACAGACACGTTTCGACGAATGTATCTCGGGAAATCATTAAGCAAGCAACAGTTTCCTGGACTTCTGCTCGAGCAAGTACAGGCCTGCAACTCCTGAAAATTCTGTTTCAGGGTTTGGGGTATCAGGAATCAGTCCCTATGATCCAAACATGTGTCCAGAAACTGCTTTTGCTCCTAGCTGAATCTCCGAAAAAGAAAGATGTCCCCAAACTTATAGCTTATCATGAACTTAATGATTCCACTTTAGAGAAAGGTAAGCTTAGAACTCCGACAGATTTCCATGGATCACTGTAGTCTTAAGGAAAAAGTCTCATCCCAAAGGATCGTGACTACGATTTCGCCAACACCTGAAATTAAGGGTCCAAAAGTTTGGAGAAAATCAGTTAACAGCAAAGTAGTTGTTCTGAGACGGGCATTGTTGATAGAATTTGAAGGTGCTTCCAAAGGACAAACTTCGAAGGAAATTGGTTAGATAGGATTAAATATAGCTGGACAATCCAGACAACTCGAAAACGATTATTATCAGCCGAAGTTCTGTTAGCCAAAATCAGCGTATTGCAGAAAAGAGCCTTCAGAAAGAATTTCTGTGGTGACTGCAGGAAGTTTAATTACCAACAAAAAGACAAAAGATCTCAGATTCAGTGATTGGAATGCAAGATGTGGTTTCATGGAAATTTGAGTCAGTGAAGTCTGTGTCAGTAGTTGGACTGTCAGGAGTGTCAAGACGGCTGTGCAATGTTGGACAATGATATTTTTAAGATTACATTTGCGCTACGGGAATCCACAGAGTAAGTCTATTGTTTTAATACTTACTGGGTATATTTTTTAAAATTAATATTTCATTGTGTATTATTATATTTGTATGTCTGTTTAATGCAATTATGTTCTAATACTGGATTGAAAATCTACCACTCAAATGTATGTATCTATTTTGTAAATCCTGAGATTTGTAAGTGGCGATATTATGTTCAGATTCTTACAATATCGCCATTTTGCCTATTATAACAAAAGCGTTAATAAACTGTAGCGGGTTTCTCGTATTGAAAATTCAGCTGGTGGTTATTTTACTATAAGGTCCTAGGTAGTTGATGTATAATTTACTTTTTCTTCTTGAAGGTCAATGAATTATTTCCAATACTCCGAATTGGTGGCGATAGTCGTCTCAGTTACCCCATATTGGCTGTCTTCTAGGGCCTCTGCATCTGCTAGACTCACAGTTTTCAATTGACTGAATGGTTCAATTGGAAGCTGGTTAAGGAAATGACTTGGGTCACGAAAACTACAACAGGTGACAGCTTTGTGACATCACTTTGCGTGCCTTTGTTGTTACATATTGAACTGCCCAGGATAAATTGTGTTTTGGTCCCGAGGTAAACTTTACTTATATAGACCTGGGCTGAACGTGTTAAAGTTTCCATATTGTTGAATGGATTTCAATACAATACCATAGAATATAACGGAAAACAATATTCATTGAAGATCTTGCATCGTTTGGCCTAATCCTCGTTTCGCCTAACCAATTATCTGACACTTTTATGACAGATAAAAGATAAGCTTTATTCCCGCCATTTTAGGCGAAATAAGGATACTCGTTTGGCCTAATCCTCGTTTTGCCTAAAATGGTGGACTATAGAAAAAATCGCGGAGATAAAACTGGAGGGAAATTTTTCGAAAAAAAAATCCCTACTATGTGAAGAACTGAGAAATACAAATTAGTTCTCCCATAACTAATTTGTAATAGGACTATTTGCTTTCGGAAAAGTGTTTCGACAATTGTACCAGATTTCATTCCAGTTTCAACGCATTTTTGTAACTGTTAATGCATTACAAGGGATGCTATTGTGATTCTATTGTAATTACAAATCGTATGAAATTTGTAGCTATTTCGAGCTACATCTGACAAAAGATCCGTAAATTTGCTCATAACTTAACAATGGACAACTGTGATTGAAATGAGTGATTTGTGACAAATCGCTCTGCTGACAAATTGCTCTTTGGATAATTTCACAATTCAAACATCTCAATGTGTTACTGACAAAGAAAGAAGAAAAATATATTTCATTTCTTATTATTACTTTTGAAATTACAACTTTTGAGTTGAATTTCCACTCGTTTCACACACTACCGGGAATGTCCATAGCATAAGTCTCTGAGATGTACAGTGAGACTGAAATCCGGGCTTCTCGGCGGTTGTTTCAGCAGGAAGAAGTTGAATGCTCCTCCAAACAGATGGTGGCCAACCGGGATCTGTTACGAGGGTGGTTGTCCTGCTGGTACACTCCATTTCCACTCGTATGACAGAAATAAAGTTATAGTTGACTCTGGTGATCTTCGTACTTCGATACAATACGGGTGAATAGTAGGTACCAAAGGTCCAAAACATTACTTACAGAAAAACACTCTATAAATCAACATGGTCTCCGTTATTTTGTACAATTCCAACCTGACATGATTTCGTTGGGCTGGCACCAAATTATAGATCACTATCGGCGTGATGAGATTGAAAACGAGACTCATCTCACCAGGGTTTGCTGGTTTAAACCAGCTGTTAAAAATAAATAAATAAAACTAGTTTAAAGCAAAACACGAAAAATGTTCGTAAAAGTGTAAGTGTTCGTAAAATCTTGATAAACACACACTTATGGGTTATTTCACGTTTCACTGGGTTATACGTTTCACTCCCGTATATTATTCGTATTATATTCAGACCTAAATTTCCCATTCATTACTCAAAAAGGTTATACTACAAAAGCAACTTTTGTATTTTTTTTATAAGTTTATGAATGCTTCTTTTGTGATTTTTTAATAGTTTGTTATTATTGTTATGCAATTTCAATCAAAGAAAAATTCTAAATATTGTTTCGTTCTAATAATGTTTACTATTGATAAAATACATCGAAATGCTGTAGTTTTGTGGGGAGGAGGGTTCATACAAATCCCACGAGAGCCATTTATTGAAATCAGAAATATCTTTGGTATTTATTTATGTATAAATAGGTCAGAGCCAAAGTGGACTCAAATAATTTGTATCTTTATTCACTTTTCTTACTGATATGCAAATTAAGTCTATTTCTTCTTCTTCTCGTTGTATTTCTTTAACTTGGACTAATATAAGTCGTAATGAACTAACTTGGACTAAATTAGTTCTTCTGTACTCTGCAGCATTTTGAAATTGTTTATATGTAATTCTGTATAATGGTTTCACTTGTGCAACTGGTTATCTTTTTGTCCTTCTGAAATGACTCTTGACAGTTACATTAACAAGTACCTAAAGATCAGCACAACGTATTTTTACCAGGAGTCCTTCATGAGTGAGTCGGCAGACATATCGCATTTGTCGTCAAATAGTCCCGGTTTTGAGTTCAAATGGAGGACAATTTCTCTCGGATGTAAGGCGAGAAGCGGTTTGATTCCGCTTTAAGCTTATTTGACCTCTTCCAGCATAACCCGGTTGTTGCACAATAACCCAAGATGAAACAAACTTATTTCTCTATATATGTGATATAAATACATACAGCAAATTATTTAAACAAAAAACCTGGTTCAAACCCAAAAACTACCGGGTTTAAACAAAAAAAAAGGTTTATTGTTTTGTTTTTTAAACCATGGTTTTTGCCAACCCTGCATCGCACCATGCTACTCGTTTCTTTGGTCCAGTCACAGCATTCTGTTGCCAGTGTAAAACATTAACGGTAGTGACATACAATGACAAGTAGTAACCTCGTGGGTTATCGGCTTCTGAAGTCCATACGATGAAGCGAACATTGTCTACTAACTATCTGGCTGAACCCCTTATTCAGTTGGGTGTCCGTCTTGGCTAAGGTTTACTGGTGTTCGGTGCAGTGAGCAAAGTTATGAAAACATTTATACCTTGTTCTCTTACATGTGAGTTTCTTTTACATTGTTAAATTACTGTAGATTTCCAAATTATGCAGATTCAATATTGAAACCGGAAATATATCTATAACTTACGGCAGGAATACAGTGATAGTGTGAGACATGCAACCTGTTTATCGGAAGCTGAATTCTCATCAAAAACGATTTCTCATTATCTCTTACGATTTTAAATATTTAGGAATCAATATTGAAACCGAAAGTTGTACTAGTTCTTACTTGAATAGAAGACTCAAACTGAGATGAAATATATTCTTAAGATTTGGAATCCATACCATAAATCGTTTGGATCGTTAGAGAACGTGTCGGTATATATGCGATATATGAGTAGGCTAATGGCAAAACCCGTTAAATTCACTTTTTAAAAAAAAAATGAGATAGTGGTTGCTCTGGAAACCTTAGTTGGAAAGCTATTATTTCCAAACAGTATTCAGTAGAAAAAGCCATTTTAACTAGTTGAAAATTGAGATTGAAATATGTGTCAATTACCAAAACTTGTTAAATCCATCATGACAACAGATGCAAAACCAGTTAAATTCCTCTTCCATATTCAGTTTCATAAACTGGTAAATCCCAAATCTGCAAATAACCTCATGAGAAAAGCAGAATCAAACCCGGTTAATTCTATATTTCAAACAATTTGAGGTTTCGTACTGTATAGGATTATCTGAATTTAGTTTAGTATATGAGTTTATGAGTTCAGATTAAACTATATGAGTTTGGTAATCTGAATATTTATTGCAACTCTTCGTAAATCATTCGAAATTTTATTTGGCAGAATTTGAAGTGTGCGCTTTCATTTTTTTTATTTTTGGACTGAAAATTAAAAAAAAAATGAAAATGAAATATTTAGTTTTAAGTCTCACGGTTATGCCGGTTAGGCTAAAGGAGACGGTGGTGATGAGAAATGAATGAAATGGTGGAATGAAGAAAGTGGGAGGAAACGGAAGAACCCCGAGAAAACACACGAGCACGGTGTATGTCCACCACAAAGTCCACACGGCGCGAGCTGGGATCGAACCAGGAACCCCAAGCACCGGAGGTGAACGCTCTACTACTGAATCACCGCGCACCCTGGACTGAAAATGAAGACATTATATGTCTTAACCTAACTGTTCGTGAAACTTTTCTGTGCTTATATTCTTTTCTCTAATAATTACTAGACAAATGCACGCAAAATCGAAAGAAAGCGATACTCTAGGCAGCGATGATCATAATTTTGTTATCAGACAACACCAAAATTGTCTAGAAAACGTACAAGACACATGAAAAACTGGAAACGAAATGTA
Organism: Thermobia domestica; assembly: GCF_964235325.1. Classification (NCBI taxonomy): domain Eukaryota; kingdom Metazoa; phylum Arthropoda; class Insecta; order Zygentoma; family Lepismatidae; genus Thermobia; species Thermobia domestica. Next base: position 40,303,158 of record NC_137460.1, on the reverse strand, counting down.
GCCTAAAAGACAAGGTGAGTGGACTATCCTATGCTTAAAAGTCGTTTGTTTTGTATTTCAGGGTAACTCTTTACTTTGAACAGAACTTTGTTGGATTAGGTTCTTCTCTAAACAGTCTCTTCAGCTTCAGCAGAACTTCTTTCTTAAAATGTCTCGTGTCAATTATCATTCAAAATTTTAACATGCTTCTGGTACAACATGTTTTTTTTTAAAAATTGCCACTTATTTACCATTTCTGATTCTCTTTCTGCCGCTGTTTTGCTCACACTCAACATTTGCACATTTGGTTTGCTATATTTCAAATTCATATATTGGGATAATTGGCAAATTAATATTCACCCTATGTTAGTCCATAAAAAGTTACAAACTCTTCCAAAATATAGTCATTCAGTTTAGAAATGTATACAGATAGGTATAATTAACTCCGCTTGTAGTTACGAAGGGTTTGACGATTGAAAGCAGCTCAAAGCTCACGTTTTACAAAGAGGTTTTTGAGGAATAGAAAACCGAGAAAATGGTGATGCACCAGAGGACGACGACGATATGGATTTCCATTTAGTAGATGATGATGGAGAGGAGGTTACATAACTCAATTTTTTGCACATTTGAGTCCATTGTTTTCAATTTAGAACAAAATTAATGTAGCATTTATGTATCCATATTCATTTGTGCCAATCTTGTGCAATGTATAGTTGATAATACATTCCCCCCCTTCCCCAATATTTTAGTAGGCATAATACTGATTTCTGACTCTGGCTCTCTTTCTTTTTGATAGGTTTTGTATCTTGAGCCTCAACAAAAATGGCCGCTAGTCCAGATGCAAAAGCTGTTATTTCCATTTACATACGCAAAACCTGTTAAATCCAAACTATTTTCTTCAATAACGCAATTCACAGACTAATGTGATTATACAGCTTTCCACAGACCAACACTCACATTATTCTTAATTGTTTAATATTCTCTAGTTTCTAATGCTATTTTACAATTATGACGTGTTTAAACAGTTTTTATCAATTTGTCACAAATTTTAAAATGTGAATTTAACAGGTTTTGCTATTCGCTTACTTATATATATTCGTATATATCCATCGTCCTAGTAAATACATAAACAAGTTTTGGTAATCCTAACTCCTCGAAAATAGTTAATATAATATTAATCTATATATTTTGCATTTCTTAATTCTTTATATACTAGGGAATTTTCTCTTATATAATTTCCCTGTGTTGAATTTGCACGGTTTTTTCTTATTGTCCGCCATTTTAGGCGTAACGAGGATTAGGCCATACGAGGATCCTTATTTCGCCTAAAATGGCGGACACAAATCTTATCATTTATCTGTCATAAAAGTGTCAGATAATTGGTTAGGCGAAAATAAGGATTAGGCCAAACGTGGCGACACGTTCATTGAATACTGTTATTTCTGTTAGGCTGATGATAGTGGGTAGTAAAATATTTACATATTAGTCCTCACTCACTCACTCTCTCTCTCTCTCTCTCTTTCTATAGATTTTCACATCAGAAAAGGTACAAAAATGTCAGGAATAGAGATACTCTTTAGGGTACTGTCGAAATTACTGCTCAAAGTGGTAATATTTGTTCCATACCGTCACCTCATCTGATGTCACTTTAAGCACTGTTCTTGTCTTCACGCACGCACACTGTCCATTTATAATTGAAAAGCATTAAGCAACTTGAACACTGTTGCCAGCTAAAGGAATACCCACACTGTTAAATACACAAATAACCCCAAACAGAAAGAAAAAGAGATAAGATTGAAAACGCTGGGTTGTTCTGGAGTCATGAGATGAGCTGTGACAATGAAAAAAAAAATGATTTAACGATTTCGACCTAGTGTTGTAAAAAAACGGTTTTTTTTCTGTGAAGTTTTTTTTCAATAAAAAACATCGTTCTTTTTCATGTTTTTTTTCAAAAGTCTGTTTTTTTTCTGGCAACTATTATTTATTGATTTATGTTGCAGATTATTGAAATAATCAACAGAACTTGAGTCGAAGCCCTCGTAACTTACAAATCGTTTGTTTCTTCGAACCTATACGAGCAAAATTGTGTGATTATTCCTTTCGGTCCCAGGCCATTTTTGGCGTTTTCCTACATTTCCAGTTAGTGACTTGTTGCTCAAAAACTATTCATTCGATTAATATGGTTAAGGCCTTGTTTTTAAGAAAATGGATGTGGCTATTTTTTGGTGTAAGTTGCATTGCAGTGTTACCAACGGGTGGGAAATTATTGAGGGAAATGTAGGGGTGAAAATTTACAAAAAATCCCTAACCGAATTTAATTTTTTTTTTTTTTTGTATCTAGCACCACAGCTGCTATATGGGTTCAAGTAACCTAAAGAAATCTTTGGTGTGTTGACACAAGGTACAGTGAAATCCTGAAGTTGCTGGCTTCCATTCAAAGAGGGAAAGAAAAAATTCTGTCATACACATGAAATTTTGACACTTTTTACGCCTAAGAGGCAAAAACCAAATATGCCGGGGTACAGCTTCTCTAATTATCCTATTGAAACTTTTTATAGTGCGTTCTGTAGGGCAAAGAGGAAGCTTTTAAGTAGTGGTACGTTTGTTTCAATGTAGCCAGTAAGAGGGTAATAATAGAGGGGAAAAGGGAAATTTTCCGAATTTTTCACCTAATAGCGGGAATTAATTGTTTTGGCTGGAAACGCTGCCATCAGACAGACAAAAACTATCTGAAAATAAACCGTAGTACTCAAAGAATACTACAAGTATCATGGCGATATATAACAAAGTAAGCATGAAATTGAAAAAAAATCTCATTCTACCTCAGAAGTTCACCATTTTCTTACCATTTCCAGAACATGGTTTATTATAAACCTCAACTGTACTTCCCCTAATTATTCTAGTGAAACTTTTTATGATAAGCTGTGTAGGATAAGGATGAGGCTGTTAGACACTGGTACATTTGTTCGAATGTAGCCAACAAGAAGGAAATAATAGAAATAAAAGAGGGAATTTTTCCCAAAATTTGCCCCTAAAATCTGGAATTAAAATTATTTGTAGCTAGCAACACTACTATCAGACAGACACAAACTATCTTAAAATAAGCTTTGGTGTTCCTCTAATATATCCTACAAGTTTTGTGATGATATCTAATAAAGTAAGCATGTCAATAAAAAATATCTCATTCTACCTTAAGAAAAATCACAGTTATCTTTCCAATTAGAGAACAAGGTCCACTGTAAACCTCAACTGTACTTCCCCTAATTATCCTATTGAAACTTTCTATAGTGCGTTGTGTAGAGCAAAGAACAGACTTCCAGATACTGGTACGTTTGTTCCGATATAGCTAACAAGAGGGAAATAATAGAGACAAAACATATAATTTTTCCAAAATTTCCCCCTAAAATCTGGAATTAAAATATTTTGTAGCTGGCAACACTGCAACCAGACAGACGCAAACTATCTTAAATTAAACATTAGTAGTAGTAGAAAGGAAATTCGAAATTAGAAAATTCTCGATTTTTTACTGGGGTGAAATTTGAGAAGGAAATTCGACACCAGAAGAAAAAGAAATTAATATGATAAACTATAGTCCAACCACATTTTGCAAGAACAATATCCCGATATCTTAATTAGTGTCCACACTGGAGCGGATTAAACAAGTGACATACCTGTGTGTGCCATTTTGGCCACCTGGGCCACCGAGTACACATTTGATTACATTTTTTTGACTACTAACTCGTGTTGTTGTTGTAGTTATAGTCTCGACTAATAATAATATCGTTGTAAACAATAACTTTATAGGGAAAATTTTCTCTCCTTTTTACATCTTAGTTCCAACACTGTTGGTGAGAAATGTAGATTGTTTCAAAATAAATTTTGGGGTTTTAAGTCTTCGTAGTACTTACTACATTTTACGTACAATTATGAGCAATGCATCAAGTAAAAGAGCACCTCAAACAGTCTTTACTACAAAAGTTCAATGTGAGATTCATTCATCACACGGCACACATCTAGTCGATAGGCGAGAAAGGCACATAAACTTTTCGCCATATGGCACAAAACACATTCAATTTAGGGGAGTTTCGTTTATAATTGTATAAATAAGTTAATTGTAATAGATACTACAAAGTTTCAAAACCCTAATATTAATTTTGAAACACCCTGCATTACTTCAAATTGAGTCGGGGGCCGCGGTGGCTCAGTGGTAGAGCGTTCACCTCTGGTGCTTGGGGTCTCGGGTTCGATCCCAGCCCCCGCCAAGTGAACTTTGTGGTGGACAAACATCGTGTGCGTGGTTTTCTCGGGGTTCTCCCGTTTCCTCCCACTTTCTTCATTCCACCACTTCATTCATTACTCATCATCACCGTCTCCTTTAGCCTCACCGGCATAATCGTGGGACGTAAAACTCAAAGATTTCATTTCATTTTTCAAATTGAGTCATCCTATATTCAGGTCCTAGTCAATTTGTCGCCTCGTGCAATGGCATAATTTGCCGCCTCCCCCTTTCTCCAGAAAGAACAAATCTTAGAAGTCATGATTTTAAGTGTGCTACTTCAGCATGAACAACAAAGGTGAGGGTAATTGCAGTCGCACTCAGAAAGGCTTAAATACTTACTAAAAATGCAATTCCGTTGTGTATGTTTCTTTTTCTTTAAATGTGAATCTATTATGATAGTGAAAGATAAAGCAAACATACCTGCAGAGGATAGATGGTAATCCTTTTTATAGAATTCACTATCGAGCTTCAATCTCAATGTATCAGTTTGCAATTCCAGTGCAACTACATCTTTTATCTTTATTTCTTGATTTTTCTTCTACATCTCCTAACATTTTTTAAAAAGCTTGTTTCTATCTTCAATGATAAGGAACTTGCTTCTGACAAAAACAAGACTACTTTCATATCAAAACTGTGATAACATACGAAATGGAATAGATATTCACTACTATTCGAGAATTGAATTCTTGCATTTGACAACAATCAAGCAATTTGTGCTCGGATTTATTCGACCATTTGCTTTAGCATTGTCCATGTGGTCTTAAACTAATGCAACCTAAAAACATAATTTATGAATGTAGTATTCAAATAGAAGGTCAGCTTAGTAAATGTAACTACCATCATCATGAAGTCTGTTTCCAACAACAAATATTTAATTTAAATAATATACTTATGACAGATTTTGCCGGACCATCCAAGCTTGCCGTTCCACGCAAATGCACGTGTTGCATATATACAGTGGCGTATTTAGGAGGGTTTCCCGGCTTAAGCCCCCCCGAAATCTTACTTACTATAGTAAAGTATATGAAATATCTTGCAGAATTTTCACATTTTCAGGCAAAGCCCCTCCCGAAACAAAATCGTAAATAGACCACTGCATATATGGTAGAGCCGGTTCTGCATATCATATATATCTAGTCGACAAATTATTTATATATGACATTTAGAAAAATATTATCAGGCAAATTAGTATTAGTTTCTTCCTTTAGACAAGTTATTGGAATTTTATACTGTTCGTGACATTATTTTCGTACTTATTAAAGGCCTGCTGTCACGAAAAAACAAAATTTCATTTCTACTTTTATTTCTTAGTTGATATTGATGAAAACTGCTGAAACCCGAATTGTTAATAGGTATGGTATTCATGTAAATTGTAAAATATTTGTAGCGTATCAGTATCTAGCGTTTAATTTATGTTGCATTTTACGGTGATTATACCTACATAAAAATATTTAATACTTAAATAGACGTAAGATGCATTACAAATGACTATTTGAAAAAAAACGAAATTTAGAAAAAAAACGAGAGGCAATGTTTTTTTTCTAAAAAAAACGTACATTTCTGAAAAAATACGAACCGTTTTTTTTCTATTTACAACACTATTTCGACCATTCAACACCGCAGTAAACACAACGTTTTATACAACTTATTCTTTCTAACTTAACAAATGGTTGCTTGACAACCTGAAGAATTAATATGATAATGAAAACTAAAATTTTTAAGACTTTTTTCTCCTACTTCAACCAGGGTGGCGCGGTGGCTCAGTGGTAGAGCGTTCACCTCCGGTGCTTGGGGTCCCTGGTTCGATCCCACTAGCTCGCGCCGTGTGGACTTTGTGGTGGACAAACACTGTGCTCGTGGGTTTTCTCGGGGTTCTCCCGTTTCCTGCCACTTTCTTCATTCCACCATTTCATTCATTTCTCATAATCACCGTCTCCTTTAGCCTAGCCGGCATAACCGTGGGGCGTAAAACGAAAATTTCATTTCATTTCATTTTCCTACTTCAACCAAAGATTTGCTGGACAAGTGGAAAATGTTATACTATCATAGTGAAAACAAGAAGTTTATACAAATTTATTTCTGTCTCAACCAAAGGTTATTGAACGACTGAAAGGTATAATACACAGTGAAAACAAAATTTATACAACTTACTTCCATTTTAAGCGAGGCTTGTTGATAACTAGAAGCATCCATACCACGGTGGAAAAAGAGTTTGGATTGGACACCTCTTTTCTGACTTCAACCAATGATTGCTAGACGCTTGCAAAAACTTAATTTTTGGTCTGTTCAGTGTTAGCTGCTTGATGTGTTGCCTAGGATGCTCCGGCCATGACAGTCGAGAACATGAGGTACAGAAATTAGCGTTCTATCACTGAACTTGTCTAGCCTATAGAATTTTGAACACTGAAATTCAATAATGTAAAAATGACTTTGCACTCTGCCACTCTTAAAACATGGAAACTACTGCATCACACTACTCAAGTAATAGGGTTTTAGAAATGAGGCAATCTGAATATCTATCAGCGACAGCCACAATTACCCCAGACGCACAGTCATGTTGGTGAGACTGAAAAAAAAAAGTGAAAAATCATTATTAGTCCATTTAATTATGGAGTGTTCATAATCCATATTATTTGTTACTAGTATGAATTGAAACTTTAGGAATTAGTGCGTGGAAGTCTGTACATAAAGATTGATTCAGCTATTTCTATATCGTATGGTTTCGATTGCGCTCTCTCGTGCCATCTTGATGGCTATTGTGGTTCTCGATTTGATGTAGGAGATTCAAATTAGAGTCGCGGTACCATTGTATGTGGTTCTGGTTCTATTTCAAATTATTAAGTCCAAGTTCTATAAACCTTCGGCATTTAAAAAGATGGTAAACTTTAAACAAACAATGAGAAAAAATCCATTAGAGTAAGATTACAAATCAACACTAGGTAGTGTTAAACTTTGTGGGTCATATTGTCCTGTAATATGTAGAGAAATCGAAAGAGTCCGTGTTTTGCAAATATTTATTAAAATTTACTTTTAATCAGAGACATTTGTAATATGATGTTCAAGAATAATCTGCGTAACATGGACAAAAAAGAAAAACAATAACAGATATATTAAAAAGAAGCAAATGAAAACGAAATTTTGAGTGAGAAACGAACAAAGAAAATATAGGGCTTAACTCGCCGTTCAAACTAGATAGAGATGTAGTCACTGACTCACGGGAAGGGGGACTGGAGGCACGGTCACCAAACGATTTTCTGCTTTCGCCAGATGAGATCGTGCAACAAATGAAGAACTTTTATAACAGAATCTGAAAGAACAATTTAAAAAAAGTATTTTAAACCATGTCCAGACTTCTAAAAATAATTGAAACTATAGAAATCAATTACTCTATTATTTGCCTAACTGCATGAGTAAGCTACGAGTTTAGTATTAGCCTATACCATTACATAACAGTGTTTACCTGTAGATTTGATTTTATTTCTTTTGTGTGTGTGTGTGTGTGTATTTTAAAAATATATATATATATATATTTAATACCATACAAATAAATGGATTCGATCTACAATTTTTGTTTCTTTATCAGTAACTTATGGGTATATTTACGTCAACCTATGATTCTAACTCTCAAACTGTCAAGACTCATGTTTCAATAAGGTAACATATTGCAAATAGAATAATAATATGTCTACATATACGTATGCACCGTGGGTTATTAATACTTTTTTTCTTTTTTTTTTTTTTTTAGGTATGTTACAAGTCCGACGTCCTGAAAAATGTCATATGCACCCCATTGAAAAACCTCTTGGCTACAACACTTGAAACAGACTACATTGTTGGAAGTAATGCTTGAAGAATATAACGGATGTGGAACACAGAACAAAGCAAGTGAACACATTCAAGAAATAACATATTGTAATAACATTAAACAGGTAGAATTGAATAAGCAGAAAATTTAATCCCAATTATCAAGCTTCTTACAAGCTTTTCTTCTTAGTGGCGTTATTTTCACACCGCTCAACACTGGCTCTGTATCAAACCGGGACTATCAGGCCTGTGTTAACCGTATCACCGAACCTTGGCGTTGAAGTGACACGCTAAAGTAGTGGTTATCTGGAGTCACTAGCCTGTATTAAAACTGAAATTATTAACACCAATTTTGCTGTGTAAGTACTTGCTTAGATCCTATTAATAAACTACAAACTTCTCAGTCTATGTGTCACGCTATTCCTTATAATAAAAAGTCGCACGAATAGGTATCACTGCGCTATCGTTTCTCGTCTGCCTACGCTAATGAATGTTGCTACCTGCGCTATCATTTCCCTACCTAACTCTAATAGATGCTGCTACCTCCGTTATCGCTTCCCTGCCTAAAGCTGATAGATGTTGCTACCTGCACTATCGCTTCCCTGCCTAACGCTAATAGATGTTGCTACATGCGTTAGCTTCCCTTTCTACCGCTAATAGATGTTGCTGCCTGAACTATCACTTCTCTGCTTAATGCGGATAGATGCTACCACCTATGTTATCGCTTCCTTTCCTAGCGCTGATAGATGTTGCTACCTGTGCTATCGCTTCCCTGTATAACGCTTATAGATATTGCTACATGCGTTATGTTTCCCTGCCTAACGCTAATAGATGTTGCTCCCTGCGTTATCGCTTCCCTGCTTAATTCGGATAGATGCTGCTACGTGGTTTATCACTTCCCTGCCTAATGCTGATAGATGTTACTCCCTGCGCTATCGCTTCCCTGCCTAATGCTGATAGATGCTGCTACCGGTACTATCGCTTCCCTGCCTAACGCTAGTAGATGTCGCTACCTGCGCTACTGCTTGCAGTTCAATAATTTAAATGAAGATAATGTTGGGTATAACGAAGTCCTTGAATAATTACGTAAATATAGTATGGAGTCCGAGTTGTTTGGTGGGCAAACAAACAAAAACCAATTAGAGTTTTAAAGTTAACATTATTTTAACCTGTGGTATACAGCGCAGCGAAAGCTCTGGCGAAACAGTATTAAAAATTGAATTATTCCGGCAAGGCAAAGTTTTATAACTTCCAAATCATGTTGCAGATGGGAGAAAGTAAAGTATGATTTATTTTTTAAAAAGGTATCTCTTTTTGGCAAAGAGTAGTGCCGCTTGAGGCCAGTTCACAAACAACACACACGGGATAGGCTTTCGGCGACGAACTGTCGTAGTTTAAGGAAATGCGCTTGGATCAAATCCAAAAAGCATCCAACAAACTCATGGGCTTCTCTTTTACACACATATAAAAATTTTAAGAATTACTACTGTTTATGGAACACTACTTTCTCCCGCTCTCTTTCCCTTCTTATGCGAAAAGAATTATGGGTAAATTCTTCCAATTGAGTGGGCGAATAAGTGTAAATCAGAAAAGGACGAAAAGAACTGGAGTAAAAAATGCAAGGATCTTGTAGAACATAGATAATGAGAAAGTGTAGAACTTAGAGAGGAATGTTAAGTTATTTACAGTAGTGAATCCTAGCCCGAGGATATGAAGAGCTAGTAAGGAAGTCGCAAGTTACTTACAGAAATAAACTATGTAATCTATTATATTAATGTAAAAGTGATCTCGTTCGTCATTCAATCACATGGAAACTAGTTGATTGATTGAAAAGAGGTTATTGAATATAGTTATCATCAGGGACGTACGCAGGAATTTCTTTCGAGGGGTCCAAACACAATTTCAGGTTAAATTATATTAAAAATTGATTAAAAATTGTAAAATTGCCCCTAAAATTAGACTAAATTTACAAAAGAAGTCCGGATTTGGGGGGTCCGGACCCACCCCCTTCGTATGTCACTGGTTATCATCTACTTCGAACTGCGTTTTTATTACGTTACTTTCATTTAAAATGCGTATTGCTCTGCATTTAAGTGCGTTTCAACGACTCCCTGCTCCCCACAAGTTACGGCCCTGCTTTTGTGTTAAAGTTTTTGAAGTACTGTTTATACAGATTATACAGTCAAGAACAGGAATGTTTAAGCCGACTTCACTCAGAAAGATTGGCACTTCTAAAACTAGGGATCATATGCATAATCGATCGCGTAGGGGTCCCCTAGACGAACCGTACCTGTAGAATTCCTCAATCTTCCTCTTGAATATGCATTGCACATAGCTTCCAAACTAATTCCTCGGGTCGGGTTAACTCTGAGGGTGGTTGGTCTAGCCATACTTTGGGAGAGGCTATAATTTTACCAAAAAAATAAAAAAAAATTGAAGGTAACGTTCCGAAGCTCAATTTTACTCTGATAAAGCGTAAACATTGTATGCAGCAACAACAAATTATCTATATTTATAGTTTGGAATAGCTAACTTTGACTTCATGTAATATATGAACAACACATAAGTTGTATTGCCGTTACTCCTGGATCGGATTTGCTACTTCTTAAATCAAGTAATGTTTCAATTAACTCATGATCTTGGCTTGATACAAAATTACTCTGCCTCTACCAGGAGTCGAGACTGGAATCATGCGTGATTATTATTCAGTTACTAGATATTGCAAAAGGTAAGAAAGTCGGTGAACCAAACCCAGAAGCACCCGGCATGTAAAGCTGTGAAACACAGCCTCTCTTGACCTTTACACCCATTTAAAACCTTAATTGCCATAGAAAGTACAATTAAAGTAACACATACAAGGTGAGTCGAACCAAACCGAGCCTGTTCCTAGCCGAGTTTGGCCACCAAATATACTGATCTACATTCCTTAGATAATGGGCTACATAGCCACCAAATTTTGTTCAGATCCGGCCAGTAGTTATCGAGAAATAAAGTATCACATAGAAGACGAGTTTGAACACTAAATACAGCAATCTTTGTTCTTTAGACGATGATCTACTTGCCCACTAAACTTGATTCAGTTTCGGCTAGTACTTACCGAAACATAAACTACTAAGTTTAAGCTGAGCTGAGCCTATGTGTAGTCAAGCTCGACCACCATACGGCGATCTTTATTTCTTAGACGATGGGGTACTTGCCCACCAAATTTATTTAGGTTCGGTCAGTAGTTACCGAGAAATAAAATACCATGCATAAGCCGAGCTGGGGCACTAAACACTGCGATCTTTATTCCTTAGACGATGATTTACTTGCCCACTAAATTTGATTCAGTTCGGGCTAGTAGTTACCGAAACATAAAACTACTACATATAAGCTGAGCTGAGCCTGTGTGTGGTCAAGCTCGACCACCATACGGCGATCTTTATTTCTTAGACGTTGGTCTACATGCCTACCAAATTTGATTTAGGTTGGGCCAGTAGTTACTGAGAAATAAAGTACCATCTAAAAGCCCAGCTTGGACACTAAACACAGCGATCTTTATTCCTTAGACGATGGTATGCTTGCCCATCAAATTTGGTACAGTTCCGGCTAATAGTTACCGAAACATAAACTACTACATATAAGCTCAGCCGAACTTGTCCGAGCTCGGCCACCATACAGAGACTTTCATGTCTTAGACATTGAGCTAATCAAATTTGATTTAGGTTCACCCAGTAGTTATCTATAAATAAAGTACCACATAAAAGCATACACCTCGAGTGAAACTATAATGTATCGTATGCTTCCACTATTATTTCTTGTCAATTAGCCCATATAATATAATCTAAATTTGTGTAATTACAAAAAAACAAAAGGTAATAGTATGGGTCCTTGAGGTATTCCGTTGGGTTTTAATATGATATTTTATTTGGGACCAGTTTATGTCTTATATTTATTTTTTTCTTGTATTTTCCTTTTCTTTTTATATCTTTTTATCTTCTACTCGTGACTTGTAGTTTGTACTATTTTACTTCTCGTGGGCTGAAGGACTACGAGTGGGGCTCAAACTGCTGTTCAAACTGTTGGAGAAAGTTGGTATCGTATCGACCCACAGCACACACACACAAACACAGAATGAGAGAGAGAGAGAGAGAGAGAGAGAGAGATAGAAAGAGAGCGGCAGTGAGTGAGTGTAACCAAAGGGAAACTAAAGAGAACCGACTGAAGAGAGGGACACAGTAATAGAGTGTCGCTGGGGTCAACAAGGTTCACCAAGATCTTCGTACTTTTAGCCGCAGCGAAAAACCACAACCCCCAACTGTTTACCTTCCAACTAAGTCTCCCAGACGGAAATGGAGATACATGGCGATTAAATGCAATTACTTTTGTTTCTCTGCTCCTCTCTACGTTTCTTTCATTATTCTTCTTGCGTTTCTTCGTGTCTAACTATCTAGGTAGTTAAATGTTTCGCATTTGATTTTTCGTTCGGTTCCCAGTAAGAACTGATAACGTCACGCTAATTACACTGTAATGCATGTTTCATGTTGTCTCAGTGCTTTTACAAAATGTTAAATTACAACATATTAATTTGTTATTAATTTTTCATACTTACTCGTAAATACGAGGGTTGTTCATAAACTACGAGTAATAATTATTACAAAGAAAGGATACAGTAATTCACACGAATTTTAGTGAATGAATCAGTCTTTCTATACATAAACTCTGACCAGAGTGACGCACTTGTCTTACCGATCTACTAACTGTCGGAAGCCATTGTTTTCGAAGTCCTGTGTTTGGCTCTTTAGGAAGTCATTCACCGCAGAAACGCTATCATCGTCATTGAAATCCAACGACTTATTTAATTCTCGAATGAGGGAGGAGTTGTTGTGTGTGAGGTTCGGGAGTCATCGTCTTCTGAGCGAAATGGGCAGAGGTGTTATCGTTTAGAGGTTACACTCCTTTCGTCAGCTGAAGACCCTTTCCAACGTTGTGATTGAGACACATGGAGAATGCACTCAGACCTCTCTCTCTGAATTCGTTCCTGCTTTCCTCTGGCTAACTGCCAAGTGTGAATTTTGTTGTTCCCGGTAGAGTGCCACTGCCAAACATACATTTTTCTTGTTTGCTTTCTGTTTATGGGCAAGGGTATATAAAATACAGTTGAACTGGCAACTCTTGAGCAAGTGCGGATGTGTGAGAAATGCGGACGAATTCCTCTTGCTATTAGTGCTAATAAGTAATTTCTTTGTGCAATGAAAAACGAAGGAGTATGCACAGAATTTAATCTCATTAGTAATAACAGTATAGAGGTCTGGATCTTTTTTTGAAAATTCAGCAAATGACGGGGACTTCACAACACTGGCATCCAACGGCGTCCACTTTCCAAAACTTATGTGGGTGCATATCAATGGCGGGACGTTAGCCTATGTTTTCAGAAAAGTCTCGATATTTGATTGATTTCTTTTTAGTTAAAATCTTTTATGAACACTGTCATAAACATCTGTGTTGTGATAATGTAAAATATATCGGTACTATAAGGATAAGTTGGGGATTTGCTACTCGTAGCTCAGCACGTCGGCCGTAGCTCAGCGGTCAGCAGTCAGCCGTCGGAGTCAGCAGTCAGCCGTCAGCAGTCAGCAGTCAGCCGTCAGAGCTCAGTCAGCAGAGTCAGCAGTCAGCCGTCAGAGCTCACGTAGCTCAGCAGTCAGCCGTCGGTAACACGGCTGACTTAAACGCAAGAGAAACGGGTTCAAACCCGGGTACAAACTAAAAATCTTGTGGGTGCACCGCACATTAAGTGTGATAGAAGCACTACAATTTATTAACACTAGAGGCAGATCTTTATAATACAAGTACTCTAACGACAACTCGATGGATTAAAAATTGTTGTTCCGATCGGACCTACGAGGACATTTTCGTAGACCACTCCAGTGAGTCCGATCGGACCCACATGGCAGCTAACATGTTAACTTGCTTGGTCTGTCCTCTGCTCAAATGCAGCTAGTTTATAAAAATGATATTACTTTCGAGGATGGCTTATCAAGAAGAATTTATGATGTTCTTCTTGAACCTTGAAGAACCTTGGACCGAAGGGACACTTTTGATGTATCTATTGGGTTGCTGCGATTGAACTGTACGACTGAGGTGTATCGCTCTCCAAGACTGGAACAAAATAGAACGAAACAAAGAAAAATCCTTCAGTGTAACGTCCTACGATTATGACTATTAGGCTAAGGGAGACGGATGATTAAAGCGAGTGAATGACATTGGAAAAATGGTGGAATGAGAATGTGGGAGGAAACCGGAATACCCCCCCCCCAAAAAAAACACGGATACTATGTTGTGCACCACGGACTTACTTAGCTGACGATCGAATCAAGAATTCCACGCACCAGAGGTAAGCGCTCTACCAAAGAGCCATCGTTCTTTACATCGTTTTAAATATTTTTTTTTTTTTTTTTTTTTTTTTTTACTATTGTGGAACGTAAAAGAAACTTTTGCCTACTGTTTTCTTAACAGCAATATCCGTCTGAGTGAAGCTTAACCAAACTAAGGGGATGGGGTGGAGCGTGGAAATCTTTTGACGTTTTCTGACGTCAGTTCTTTCCGGATATCCTGTCTTCAAAAGGAGGAGGGCAGTGAAAAGGGAAGAAAACATAGTAGTATAGGATATCAGAGAAATGTATAAGTTTCCATCTCTTCCTTTAGGTTTTCTTCAATCTCGGCTATAAGACTATTTCCAGCAGATGTCACTATTGCACCGCGTAAAACAACACAGAAGTTTTTTTTTTTTTTTTTTTTTTTAAAGATCATAAGAATCCAAAAAAAAAGAAAGCACATGTTCGTTATAAAATGCTTCTTTCCTATACGATCTCGTTATTGCTTCCGTATCAAAATGTAAGATTTAAAGTTAAATCTTGATAATGTAACAGGTTATGTTTCTCTGGACGAAGGATAATTTTAATCAATTGATTGAAAAGAATCTATCGAGGTCAAGGAGCTTTATATAGAAAGACCAATCTTTGAACCTGTCTCTATCTTTGAATGGGTCAAGTATAGAGCTCCCAAAAATCCTGGCTTAGCGGAAGTTCCGAATTTATACCATTATAAATTATTTAAAACTCCAAATCTCCCAGTGGAGCTTTTTTCGTGGCTAGCGATTAGCGTATGTGCTTTTGGCGTGGGAGACTCGGGTTCGATTCCCGGCAGGAGCTCATGTGGTTTGGATTCCACGTTAATCAGTAGCTCCACGTCTCATATAATCTCGCTGCTGAAAGGGACATAAAGAGACTCCTTTTTTCTAAGCGATTGTGTACTAGAAGCAACAAATGCATCAAATTTGGGAGATGAATTTAGAAGAAAGAGGTAACATAACTGATGAATAAAAAATTAAGATGAATCTTTCATACATATGTGAATAGTTAATTATTTACGTAGTTAGGGATAAAGAATAAGAACGTACTCAAAATTATTAATTTCAACAAGAGTACTGCTTGTTTAAGGGAAGGGGTCCAGGTGTTTGAGATGGGTGTAGAAATTGCGTACCTGAGTGCAAGAGTAGTTTGAGTTGACACTGCAAAAATAAAACAGTGAAGCAACGGCGCAAAGTTCATTTACAGTGTCTTCAGCGACCCTAAATAAAATTTCACCATCGCATCTCATTAACAAATTATACTACCTAACAATATTCAAAAAATAAATAGAACAGTTAACATACCGTATATGTACATAACTAATGCATTCAGGCCCAAAATTGGTCTACCAATCTTGTCTTAGGCAAGAACTCTATTTCCATAGGCGCAAACGACTTTATAGTAATAGGCTTATTATTTTTATTTCACAATAACACGCAGATACGTATTATGGCTTGCCATTTTAATTTAAACAGGACAGAAGTGGAGCAGAAAGCGCTAGAAACCGTTGCGTGTTACTGCACATCAGCAAATACAAACAGCTGACTGTCATTCGTGCGTCGCAGCAGATTTCAATTATGTGTCATAAGTATCTGAAAAAGTATGCACCTAAAGGACGTACCTCGAACATGAAAGATATATGTCTCAAGTGACGACATAAAAACAAATGACTATCACAGTGTGAAACTGAGCCAGATATATAAATGCTACATTTGTGGTACATACATCAATTAGGTGTAACAAACACCTAAAACTTTAGGTAGCTGAAGTACATACTTAGCACATGAATACCATATGTGCCAAGTGTTGGGTACCTAAAAGGTAGCTGGGACACTTAAATGGCACATGCCTAGCACATCTTTTGCTATTAGAGAGCACAGGAAGCGACATCTATTCGCACCAGGTTGGCCAGGAGATATCGCAGGTAGCGACACCTATTAGCAACAAGCAGGCCATCAATAGCGCAGGAAGCAACATTTATTCGCGTCAGGCAGGTCATCGATAGCACAGCTAGCGACATCTATTAGCGTGACTGTTTATTATTAAGATTAACGTAATGCATAGGTGGGACGTTCGCCATTTATAATTAGGATCATGCAAGTGCGACTCCATAGGATAACTCGTGAACGATGTTGAATTTTAAAACTATTTTCTATCAATAGATAGCTAGAATGATTGTCTCGGTCGAATTCGTTAATTGCGTCAATCTGTTAACTTCATGGGTAACGGTGACTTTAACTCGTCCGTTATGCCACATGGTAGCTCTTGAAGGAGAGTAAAATTTTGAATTATGTTTCTTTGCGATAGATAGCTCGAGCAATTCTCTCGGCCAAAATATTGGGTCGATGCATAAGTTCGTGCGGTTCTTATATTTTATATTTTATTCTGTTGTTCTGTTAATTCAAATACAAGATAGACATAACATTAACATATTCTACGAGTGTAACAATACATTGCATACATTTTACTGGTCACTCACAATCACTCAGTGATGTATTCACCTCCACTATCTATGGCCAACCTTCTGCCAACGTTCAGGTAGCAGTTCAATGCCTCGCCTGTAGAACTGTTTTGGTTTTGACTGGAAGAAATCTGTAAGCCATTGGTTAAGAGAAGATTTTCTGTGTTCCCACCCAACACAAGTACATACTGGTCATGTGTAAAGAATGTTCCTCGAGGTACATTGGAATGTACATGATAGGTACGTGAATAGAGCAATCATGTGAAATACACATGTAAGGAATAAGGTTACTTCCGCCCAAAAGTACGTGCATGACACATACCGAGGAATGTATCTATTATGTGTATATCACGTACCGTGTATGTACTTGACACATTTACTTGGCATGTGCCAGGAATGTACTAGGCATGTTAGTAATGTTCCTTAGGGCAGTGCTATTCAACCGGGGGTGCGAGTACTTAAATCCTAAAACTTTAACGCTTCATTTTTACGTTCGAATGTAGAAGCATGTACTTCTAAAAAAAGCCACGAAACTAAGTCTGAAAATACATTCACTCCTCCGGCATCTGTGTAGCAATTTATCTATCTATTAAAATGCTACAGTAGCATTTAAGAGCGACCGAGTTCTAACCTATAACCTTAGCATTCATACCTTTGATTTGCGGTTATTTGTGATTTCACGTTTATAACAAAGACAAATATTTTTAAAAGAGTGTAGTTTAAATAAATTACTTAAGGAAATATTTTTCACAAAGTTCATCCTTTTAAATTATTGTTCAAAGGCCTTTGCCTTTAGTAAGCCTTCTCCGAAATAAATGCAAATGAATTGTGCTGCCATCTTTGGAGCTCTTTTAAAATATGCATATATGTTTTTCGACAATGAAATCTCAGAAACTACAGGCTCTAGACAGATGACGTTTTCACTGATCGATTGCAAATTTCATGTAGATTGTCCAGTTCTAATTGAATATTTAAAAAAAGATGGACACTATTTTTTTATTACATTTTTACGGGTACATTGGAAGTGTTGAAATTAAAAAAAAAAATAAAACATCACATCCTAATCATTATACATTCCAACACCACACTGTTGTATATAGGGGTTGTATATGTCTCCGGCATTTGTTTCATAGCCAAATAATAATGGAAAAGGAAGGATAACCATTTCTCCAGTCTAAGATGAACTTTTTTTTGGGAGTGTTTTGCCCAATGAACACCATATATAACTGACATTATATTAATTTTGTATGTAATGTATTTGCTTATTACATACTGCATGCAAGAAGAAAGAAAACACTGGTTATACATGAATTAGAAACTCCAACCGGAAGTAGGCTCAAATCTTGCAAACGGTGCGAGATATTCAGAAAAATAATCGAAAAATCTCTCCTTTATGATACCCCTTGGCTATTTTTTAATCAATACGTCTTTAACTTGTGTCTGTAAAGAGACATGTACAGATGTTGTAAGGAATGATAAGGCGATTTATGCTCATATGCGAATAATGCCCTGTGTAGAGAGCGCAGGTTCAGCTAGTTTCTTGCAAAAATTCTTCAATCGAAGATTTATAATCGCCACTGATTTTCAATTTTGTCGATATTATCTTCAAATTCCACAGAAGGTGAAAGAAGAAGCTAAATCAGTAAAAGATGTTTCACCGGTTTCAGGCTTATTGCCACTGAAAAGCGACATTTCCTGAAGGATGTCTATATTACCAGGCTGAATTTCTTTAAGGAGTTAGTTTGTACTTAAACTTATGTCTTCCCGAAAATTTTATTTAACGTCTAGTTTTAACGTACAGGTTTTGAACTAATTTTCTGCTGTGTAATGTCACAATATAACCATCAATGCTAATTTTATGAGGACAATTCTGACAGTGGGATTTAGAATGTTACAACCTAGAGAACGCATCAAACGTCAGAAAATTGCAAAATGACACACAGAATATATTAAAATGTGGCTAAACTCAGAAAGTGGCTATAGAAGTGAAAAGCATATGGCTAAAAATGCCACTATTGGCTCTTTGGAAATTATGTGACTAACGACGTTCTCAAAATGGCCAGATCTAGTCACAAAGTGGCTAAATTGGCAACCCTAGTCGCAATACGAAGCAACTTACGCACAACCATGCCATGGTACATGGGGTATGTGCCATTCACATTCCTCACATTCCAGTGAAGCATGTAAAAGTACCTTTCAAGTGTCAGAAATTCCTCGAAAGGCACATACCTAGCGACACATGCTATGCATATGAAATGTACATTTCTCAAGTACCAGGTACGTAAACGATACATATGGAACTTAAATGGCACGTTCCTAGAATGTACCTGGTTGGGTGGGTTGTTCTTTCAGCAATTGCTTCATTCCCGTACACTGCACAAATTGTTCTCGCAGCCTCTGCTACGCTGATCCTCGGTTAAACTCAAAAAGTAAAATGTGACGGAAATGATCACTTTTCTCAACTTGACATTCCATATTAGTTTGTCTGAAATATATACAATAATACGTTCACAAATCTGTGTTTCACAACACACAAACTCCAAACTATGGTAAAACAACGGAATAAAGATAACAATCGCTTCACGCCGTATTGTTGCCAACTCAAAAGAGAATCACACGAACTTATGCATCGACCCAATAGTTAATGAATATTAACTATTCATTACTCAATGAATGAATATTAATATTAATATTAAATATTCATTAATATTAACTATTTATTAATATCATTAGTCAATTCTTTAATATCTTAACGGGTAACACTGATTTTAAAAGTTTGAATCCACTACACCCAGAAGTCAAAGACTACCATGTGGTATTATTGTTATTATTTATGGGAAAATTGAATTCCTAATATTGAATTTCGGTGATAGAGGAATATCAGTAAAAAAAAGTGATAGGGAGATAATATATGAATTTCTGGAGCAATCTCAGCAAAAGATTGAATGAGATTACATTATTTTCTAAGAAAGAGAAAGTAGGAAAGGGAGAAAAAAAGAGAATGGAAATTTGTTTGCCGTGTGCAGACCCATCTGTTGACCAGTTCATGAAGTTTCTCAGCACGATTTCCCGTAATGTGTGTTCCATCCATCTGATACCATACCACCATACCATAACCATAGTAAACCAAAGCCAACCGCTCGGAAAAGTTTTTGAGTCGTTTAAACTGTCACGTCATGTCTGTCCACCGCTACACAATGTGACACATAAGAAAGACAGCAGAGGCTGGAGAGAAGACACACGTCTGGTATCCTTCATAAGCGATCTTTGGGTGAATAATGTAGAACCATGTAGCTATCTAGCTTCTGGGCTTTTATATATATAAGACGATGGAGCAATGTTTGTTTTCCATCGTTCTTTTCTCTTCTGTGAACACCAAAGTCTGCTTTTTTCTTTAAGTAAAAAAAAGAAAAAAAGAAAAATTGGTTTGAACCACTAGAATGCTTAGGACACGTCGAGAATCAAATCGCAACGAAGAGCTATCTCTTCTGCTTCAGGATTTTTGCGATTCACTTGACTTCCCCATCTCTCTCTCTCTCTCTCTCTCTCTCTTTGTATGCACTTTACCCAATTGGATTCAAGCATAAAAATTCCAGAAGCATTTACTTTCGTTGTGAAATACGAGTTGGTTTTCTATTCTTGATCGCCAGTCCGAGTGCAAAATTTTTCTCAGGTCATCTCCAAATCGCCACCAAATGGACTCTTTTGCGCAAGTAAAATCATTTCAGAAAATACATTTTCTTTCTTTTTCGTTTCTTTTTTTTTTCTGCGTAAAGGAAGAGAGGATTAATGTGAATTTGATTACTCTTATTCAGTAATGGGGATCAATTATGTCACGGGTCACTAGGACACTTTGATCACGATTTTTCTTCGGATCACCCAGACTCGGATTAACGCCTAAGCTAAATGGGCTGGAGTCTGGGACGGCATATTTGCCTTCCTCTTCGCCTCATTACCAGATAAAAAAAAAAGTCTACAAGAAATTTCCCATGTGCATTACAATCTATTATATGATTTTTCCTCTTCGAGTGACTGCCTTACAGATTTACAGTATATTGAACAATGAGATTTTTGTCTAGCTGCAACTGAGTGCTGAATTTATCATCAACGACAATTTGATCATTGTAATTTACATCATAGTCGGTCTATAGCCCAGGAAAGATATGCTTGGATATCGGACTAATTAAGTGAAAGCTGAATTTCTCAGTTTGAGTATTTTAAATTAAACCTTAAAACATACTAAAAGTTCCCATCGATCCCACGCCGGCTTTACTTTCAAAATAAAATTTAAAGATGGCTGTGCAAGAATTTGTTATCCCCTCACATTTTGCTCCTATATCTTCAACAACTATACATCAATTTTCATCTTCTAAACGCTTTTTTCACTTTAATTTGTTTTTCTTAATTTTAAAGTCTACGCTCTAACTGTAAATAAAAATCTCACGTCAAGGCAGAAAGAGATTTATTGAATTTTTCGATTAATGATAGCACTGAAATGTCTTTAATTTTTTCTCTTCTTTATTCATGGGTACGTTGCAATAAGGAAATGGAAGGTCTACGTAAAATAAAAGGGAGTTATGTATTGTTGCGCAACCTTTGTTTAAAAATCTTGTTCCTTGCCCCTTCCACCCCCATTCCACCATGCCAACTTTCTCAGTTTGCATTCGGTCCACATGTGACAAATACGTGTGCTGTTTAGTGGTTTGAGCATTAAATTGTAGCAGCTAAAGAGAATGTATTTTTAGTCTAGGAGTTTAAGTGGTGGCCGAAGTTTAGTGTCGTGGGTTTGACATCAACGAAAGTTCTCGTTCAAGGATGAACAAAGTCGCATCTGTGGAAATAATTTGTTAAGATCTGGGGATATTGTAGAAGTCAATCGTGGACTTAAGACATTGTATGCAGGGGTGCCCACAGGGGGGGGGGGCTATGACGAAAACTGAGTCATTGAAATATTTCGGGGGTTAAAAATCTATATAAATATGTTTGAGTGGGATGTAAAAATTAATCGAAAATAAGATTTTATTTTCATGGAAGAACACCTACGGATAACACAATGCATTAATTTTTTTCTTCTGTCCTTCATCCCACGATACTGACCATTATTATACGATCAGGCTGGGAGGGGGGGAGTAAGTCAGACAGTTGGGGGGGGGGCGTCATGGACATAAAGAGGATGGGCACCACTGTTGTATGAAGCTAGTATTTCTCGCAAGGAAACACTTCATTCTAATTTTTGCAATACGAGTTGTGTGTACATGTTGCATGTCGAGAAAACTATACACGGAAAAGTACTAAGAGATAGTGCAGAACAATCAAGTATTTATTAATTTCAAAATTCTTTGGTTTGACGCTACTATTTGCAAGTTAACATGTTTTTAATATCCAAACAGAGTGCTTGTTTTGTGGAGAAGACGCCTCCAGGGCCGGATTTCCCAATAGGCCCGGTAGGCCCGGGCCTATGGGCGCAAGCTCCCAGGGAGCGCAAGGCCGAGAGAAAAAATATTAAAAAAAATATCTAGAAATAAAAATAAATAGCCATAACTTAACATACTTTTTGAATTGATTTTAAAAAAAATCAGGCTAATAAAGCATTCTGATTTTCAAGTTCATTGGAACAAATAATTGTTGGTAAAGTTAAAGATAAAATTGCATCGTGGAGTGGTGTTTAAGCAATTAACATATAGCCCTGATATAATTTTTTAATAAAGGTTTTTAGGAAAGTAAATTTAACCAGACTAGGGGGCGAAAGAAATTATTGGGCCTAGGGGCGCCAAAATGCTAAATCCGGCCCTGGAAGCCTCTCAAAATTTAGAGCAAAAAAAAAAAAAAAAAAAAAAAGAAAAGAAAAGAAAGAAAAAAGAAAGAAAACTGTTCTTGAAGTGATAACACTCGACTTTTAGAAATCTTTTATTGCGGGCGAAAAACTGGAGAGACAGTGAAGGACAAAAAGTAATCGAAAAAAATCAAAAGTGACATTGATCTTGTAGGAGCAGAGACCAAATACCTTCGTAACTGTTATAATAGCTTCTTTATTGGCGAGAAAACCAGCAAAGCTGGGAGACCTGTGGATAAAATTAGACTCCAAGCTTTCAATACACTCCTTGAACATATTGATAGTAATGATGAGTGTCTATACTGTTTTGGTGACCTGTGGAAGTTAGTGGAGACATTTCTTAGTGGTGATGTTGGTTACTCTGACAAGCAGTCGAAGAAAATACTTATTTATCAGCATCACTATGAAGAGGGATTGGTCATAAAGTCGGATACTATATAATAAAGAAGTAATATTCACATTTAAAGGTTATGCCAATACATTGTTGCATGAAGCATGGTACACAAATAATAATAATAATAATAATAATAATAATAATAATAATAATAATAATAATAATAATAATAATAATAATAATAATAATAATAATAATAATAATAATAATGAATTGGAAGAACGTCTTTGAATCGTGCAAAAAGCAGCAGAAATTATTAGAGTACATCCGAATTCTACCGTACCAGTGGCGTATTTACGATTTTGTTTCGGGAGGGGCTTTGATAACTTTCGGGGAAGGGGGGCTTTGCCTGAAAATTTAAAAATTCTGCAAGATATTTCATATACTTTACTAAAGTAAGATTTCGGGGGAGCTTAAGCCCGGAAACCCACCTAAATACGCCACTGTACCGTACAATACTGAATACTATACACCTTTGGATGCACAAACAATAAATGGTGATGAGCTGGTTCCTGAATACCTGAAACTTTTAATTCTTGGAATAACAAAGAAGATGAACAACGGTGACAGTGTAGTGGTTAACCGTAGGCGTTCGGTGATAGCTCAGCTTCCATCCTTCATTTATACTTTCATGTTCGTATTGTATCATATGGAATAAGGAAGTTTAATCTTGAAGTTGGCCCCCTCGAATATGGGGAGCGTAAATGGGAGGGCAGTTTTCCCCTGATCCCCTACAAGTTACGGTTCGGAACATAATATATTGTTTCTGTGGCGATAAACCTCAATGTTATTCTTTGCCGTGGATTTAGTTAATGAGTCAGTTTCATCCGTTTTCATGTTATTCTCAACTTTATAACCATCTTAAGTGTTGTTATTTCTTTTTCTGTTGTCAATGAACCAATTTCTTGCTGACCTAATCTGAGAAACTAATCTTGTTCAATCTGTAAGGAAAAATTGCACGGAAGAAGAGAGAAAATGGGCGAAAAGAAGTAGAACGGATGAAAATTACGTTCCTTTAGAGCATTTCATTTTCTCTTATCGTAAGCTCAAGGCCGCCATCACATGTTGTCACGCCAATAAGCAATCAGTAAACGCTGTACAGGCAACGACTTCTAGCGGCGTTGTAAGGAATGTTAAGTGGAATTAGTCATATAAACAAATCGTAATTACTTTAACTACCACTTCGTCTTCTTTCTTCGCTTTTTATTCTTCTGTAAAAATCTTTGTTCTTTACTACGGAGACAATCATTTCGGTATCTATACGAGTGAAGCCTTGTTACACGTATATAGTTTTCTTTAATAGGTTCGAATGAACTGTTACATCAAATAATATTTTCGATAAAGTGGGTAGTTTCAAATATCTAGGATCAACATTAACAGGCGAAAACCATATTCACGAAGAAATTAAAGTTCAAAATATTTTGTCGTTGCAAATTCTGTCGAGGAATTTCAAGCTTAAAATATATAAAATGATTATCATACCTGTTATTCTGTATGGTTGCGAAACATAGTTGCTTACTCTGAGAAAAGAACGTAGATTCAAAGTGTTTGAGAATAAGATCCTGAGACAAATATTGAAACAAGATCCTGAGACCCATGAGGAACAGGAATGGCGAATGGCGGAAACTTCATAATGAGGAACTAAACGGCGTGACAAACATCGTGGCATTTGAAGGCGGCGCTTCAAGTTCCCTTTAAATGCTGCTAGCAAATGAGAGGCCAGCGGTATTGCCACGTTTATTTTGCACACATCCACATTTATCCCCTGTCACCTGATCGCGCTGTGGTTTGTCTGCTTACCCATAGAGACACCCCTTAGCACTCGACAACGTCGCGCCAGAGCTTGCGTCTTATTCGTTTAGCTGAAATGCCAAGATGTTTGTCACAGCCTTTACATAATTTATACCGTTTACCAAACATTATTACGGTCATTAAGTCCAGGAGGCTCAGGCCGCTGTTTTCTCCTTGACTGGCTGCTCTATGAGTAACAACAAAATAGCGTAGACTACAAGGTTTTATGTATCTTAATCAAGAAAACAAAGAATGGCCCTGCAAATAGTTTAGGGAGCTTGAATGAATGAATGAATGGGTTTGTGTTCAAGAATAGAAATGGTGAAAGTGTAAAAGTGGAGGTTCAGGTTAGAAAACAGTTTTTTTTTTCGTATACTTTTGTACACACGTTATCCTGAACCATTTGAAGAATCCTTTTTCTTTTATTCTTGATTGAAATCTGTGACCCCTTGCTTTTTACTTTGCTAGACTTCTGAGAAAAATCTTTTAAAACAACTAAAAAAAAAGAAAAGAAAAAGAAAGAAAGAAAGCACAAATTGAGAAACAATTGAAGCGATACAACCGAGCAAGAGACAAAACATAGGAAAGGAAATTGACTGTTTTCGATAAACTTATTTGTGACTGGTTTGAGAAAATTGACTGTATTGTCATGTTATCCGACCCCAGAAATGATATAGATTTGAGATATGAGAAATAGAGTCATCTACAACAGAGAAGTAGAAGTTAGCCCGTTTTAAAAAAGGTGTTATAAAAGTAGTGTCTCGTGTCGAAAAGTGAATAGTTTTTATTGGAAAACTTCTATTTCGCTTCGACTCATCTCATGGACAAACCCTAGTAAGAAGCTCATGTGGGAATCATTGTCTCACCGTAAGTGTTATTAATGGTACCATAAATACAAATAAACTTTCTAAAACCTTAAAGAGGAACACGCGACACGCACATAAATGAATGAATGGGCTTCCGTTTATAAACATGTAAGAATATCTAAATATTTTCCTCTAGATGTTTATGCAACCTGTAACTATTAAATGTTTTGATGTTTACATTTTATCGTTACGTGAAACATATATTTACAAATGAACGGAATATGGATAGCACCGTTAAACTCACCGTTACCAGTGAAGATGTGTATTCCGGTCAATGTTGAATTCAGAATTTTGTACAAGGGGGGCAATAAAAATTTAAGGGGGCTGTGTTCTAGATTGCAATAGAGCAGCAGGAATCTGTCGCAATAGAACTCGCGACTTGTTATTAACTGGTTGGTTGCAATAACCAACATATAGCCATTTTTCCCTAACTAACGTTGTAAAGCGTTTGTGTGCGTCTGTATTTAATTTCCAAGTTTTTATTTAACTTCGACTTTATACGAAAACCGGCATTGTTAATTAGAACAATGTTTAATAATTAGAACAATTACATTGGGCAAAAGAAGAAACTAATTTTCTTTAAAAAAAAATAAAAAAACACGAATCTTTGCATTTAAGACTTTAATTTCCGAAAAAATTAAACAGAAAAAAGCAAATATTTCAGTGCATGTGTATAACTATTTTAGGGGGGCATATATATATTCTAGGATGGCTCAATACCCTCTTGAACATGCCTGAATTCAACACTGATTCCGGTAAACAAATGTTGGAATAATATTTATGAGTGCTGACTTTCATTGAATTCGTTGTTGATCGAGTTAAAGTACACTTCAAATATTTCATGAAAGAGTAATATTTGAAGAAGACAAATACCACCATAACAGCCAAGTACATCAATTTTTGGTACATAACAATAAAGGAAGCCAATAGCTATCTCACGGGAAAGGAACAGTCTTAATAGAGACAATGGGTTTTAACTCTGCTCTATCTGTTTGGCCCTTTTCATGAACAAAACAGACATTCAACAAAACCATTTCTCGTAGCCATTACAACAGCCAAGCAGGAGCCAGCATCCCTCGGCCAATCATAAGCCAACATTTCTGTCAGACAATCAGCAGACCCCATTCATACCTCCGTTCCTAAATAGTCACTATATATACATATGCTCACAAAAGATTGCAGCGGTTAACCCAGAAATCAAAGCCACTGTGTATCCCCTGAATAGAAACAACGGTGTGAAAATTATTTTCAGTACAAAAGAAGACAAATCAAAGTTTATCAGGGGTTTTGATGTGACGAATTTCGGAGCCAGCGCTCAGTGGAACACACAGGACTACACCAAACGGACCAATTTGCCACCTCAAACGCCACAAGCCACATTTACATGCGTGATTCGAGGAGTCCTTGTATATGAAGACATCAAAGAAATTAAAGCGGACTTGAGGGAACAACAAATAAATTTAACCAATGTTACAAGAATGAGATCTGATAGGGGACCGATTCCACTCCTGAGGATCTTCTCAAGAGACCCGGAAACCATAAATTCACTCATAACAAATGGAATCACAATTGGGATCGCAAGATACAAGGTAGAAAACTCGAAGACTACCGGACGCCTCACACCATGCACTCGCTGCTTTTCATACGGACACCAGGCAGCTAGATGCAATAATGAGGTAACATGCTTCAGATGCGGAAACAAACACTTTACAAGTACATGAAACGCAGATGCATCGAAGACGTTCTGCGCCACATGCAAATCCAAGGAGCACCGAACTGGAAGCAGCAAGTGCCCAGCAAGACCATACCAAAATGAGGACAGCCAAATAAAGAAAGTAATTACTCTATCCAACCAACAAAACTTGAACCAGGAAAACAGAAATAATGAAGAACACAGCGATTCCACGGACGCAGAAACGTCACCCCAAAACACCACACTGAAGGACACTTTGGAAGAAATAAAAAACAAGATTTTGCAACTTCAAGACAATATTCTCACATGGGTGAGCAGTACCCTCACTCTAATTCAAAAAGATAAACCCAATGAACTAATAGACATCCTAAGAAGAACGACAGAAGATATATTCAACGAGAAAATAAACATAATGAAATGCAGAGAAGGCTTTTTGTACGTTAGAAAACAGTACTGTCATCGTAAAAAAAAAAAAAATCAGAAACAACACTACACTACATATGACTACACATATCCAACAGAGCCATCCGATGATGAACAATAAAAAAGAGAAAACTAGCAGCAAGATCCGAATGATGCTCTTCAACATCGAGGGAGCCAAAAAACCGCAGAATTAACAGAATACGTTTAGGAACATAATATCCACATTATCATACTAAATGAGACGATGCTCTGGAAAAACCACTCATAATACATACCGGGCTACAGCACAGTCCGCAACGACAAAGCACAAACAATCAAAGCCAATGGAGGCACGGCCATATTAATAAGACACGGAATACTCTATACCACCAGAAATAAAAAGCAACTCCCATCCTGGTCCAAATCCACACAGAAAATCCTTTTTACCTAGCCACATTCTACAACTCACCAAACTTAACGTTGAAAACTCCTTCCCCATCCTAAACTACCTTTCCCAGTTCGGAAGAATCGTCGTAGCCACGGACATCAACAGTCAGCATCAACTAATTGATGATCCAATAACAACAACAATGGAAGAAAACTGATCGAATACCTAGCCATGACCACTTGCATGAATGTTAGAATCCCAGGACCTACGAGAAAAGCGCGCAGAGCAAATGAAATAGACACCAAGCCCGACAAAATCCTCACATCACCACAAATGATATCAAAAACGGAGAGCCACGCTCCTGACTTCGCCACCGGATCAGATCAGGCCATAATCCCCTTCACAATCCATGGGAAACACATGAAAGCAATAAACATCAAAACAATATACAGATACGACAAAACGAATTGGGAAGACTACAGGAACACTATAAGTGACAAAAAAAAAACAGCTAACATACAAATAGACGCATCCCCGGAGTCAATTGAAGCAGCTAACAACGTCTCACTGAAGCAATACAACAAACAATAGAAAAACACATTCCATAAACATGCATTAACCCCCAAGAAGAAAGACTACCAGAAGCCATCATAATAAAAATCAAAGAAAAAAGTGAACTACATCGTATACACAAGATTCACCCCAACCCAAACACCAAAAATGCCATTAACAAACTACAACGAGAAATTAAAGAAGACATCATGAAACAAAAAGAATCCAAAATAAACAGGATATGCAGCCACCTCGAAGAACTACAAACAAGCAACCCGAAGAAGTTTTGGAAAACCCTTAAAATGAAATACAACCGGCGCACAGCAAACCCGAAACCGCACAGAATCGATAACAGGGACGTACCAACTGTCAATGAGAAAATACAACTCTTCGAAGACATCATGAGAAGAAAATATGCACGAGCAACCAAAGAAACCACACATCAAAGAGACATAGAGAGTCGAGCACGACTTATTACTAACATTATCAACCACCACCACAACCTGTTAAAAGCTGACAAGCTTGACAACCACCCAGGAGACCATAACATACTGCTAAAAGATGTCACGCATGAAGAGGTAATCAACGCGCTAAGAAAGAAAAAAATGCAGTGATCCAGGTCCAGATAGGATCACCACACTCCATATCAAGAAATCTCCGGAAATTCTCACACGCAAACTCGCAGAACTGTACAACGCCACACTAATCACTGGATATATACCAACAGCGTGGAAGCAAGCGCACACCATACTTATTCTCAAACCAGGAAAACCACCCACCCTCTCCAAAAGATATAAGCCAATCACTCTCACACCCACTTTCTCTAAGCTAATAGAGAAAATAATAGTAAACAGGATCCACGAATACATGGCTGAGAGAAAACAACTGAATAAACATCAGGCAGGCTTCAGGCCAACATACAATACAATTCAGCACACCATAAGAATCTTCAATGAAGCCTTCACAGGAAGCCTTCAAACGGAAGCACAAATTAGGAGCCATGTTCTTTGACCTGAGCAGTGCATTCGACACTGTGTGGCATGAGGGGCTGTTATACAAGCTGACCAACCTCAACATTTCATCAACAATAATACGATGGATCTTCTTCTTTCGAAGGAATCGGGAAACAAGACTCAAATTCCAAGATAAGCTGTCGAACCCCATACCAATAGAGAGGTGTTCCTCAAGGATCCACTCTTGCACCACTCCTATATATCATATATGTTAACGATACACCAAACAATGATAACATTCAGTTGGCACTATATGCAGATGACACGGCCTATTGGACCACATCTCGCATTATGAAAAACATATTAACAAAGCTAGAAAAGCAAGCAGACAGTTTCTCCAAGTGGTGCAAAGAGTGGCATCTTGAGATGAACTCAACTAAAACTCAAATCCTCATCTTGTATCCAACAGCCAAAGGCACGAGAAAAAATAAACACAGATCCATCAAAATCAACAACACACGGATCAAGCCACAAAAAAGTGCCACATACTTAGGCATCACAGTTAACAACAGACTTCACCAACACATCCAAGAACTGAAAAGTAAAGCAATCAAAATTATGCATATACTTAAACCATTACTGAAAAACGGAAACACCACAACTAACGTTAACTCAAGAATTTACAAAACAATAATCCTATCAAATCTCACCTACGGCTCTTCGCTCTTTACGAACCAGGACGTCGAAAGACTTAAACGAACGGAAAGATACTGGCTAAAAATAACAATGGGAGAAACATACAGAAGAGGCATATCGTATATACAAACTCAACAAGCTCAACGAATTCATATCATACCTCAAGAGAAAGTTCGCCAACAGACTGATAGGATCTAACTTTTTCAAAGGTCACTACGAAACAATCAGAAATACAGAAAACCCCAACACTGTTAACGAGACACTAGTAAACATGACTAAAACCTAAAAAAAAAATTTGGACTAAATACCAGCACTTACAAACTTCTGCGCTTCAACATTGGGCGACGTCCAAGCTGTACCACAGGAACCAAAAACAAGTAATGTAAATACAAGCGCTAGCTTTCAGTAGAAATCCTAAACCATCAAACTCAACTCCTACCACATACCCAGATCCTAGGCCTTCTAACTCACAACACTCAAACAATACATAAGAAACACCATGGACAAAGTAGCCCTGATGGCTAGACGTCCCTCCCTCTTGGGGAAAACCGACTTTGACTTTGACTTTCTTCCGTTCTCTTAGAAATTTTCCTGTGCATCATTCAGGGCAGATTGCTCATGAAGAAGAATTCTGCATTGCAAATGAAGGGTTGTCAAGATTTGCTGAAGAAGACGCCGTGACACACCGGGAGACCTTGCGGTGTTAACGAAGTTGTGTGTAATTAATAAAGAAAAACTGAAACAACACACTTACACACACCGCTTCCTGGAGAAATAAGCATTGTTTTCCGTCGGCTGGATCCCCTATTGTGCGTCAAACTTCGCGCTGGCCATATAGGTTGAACAGCCTTTGGCGACAGTCGGCTGACGGGAACGCAATATTATCTCTCTGGGATAGCATAGAGAGGCACCATACACAAATTAGAATAACATACCCTGTTTAGCCAAAACTAGTGTGGCCCTTATCAGAGCCATGCCCCGCCCGCCCAAGAAGACGCTCGTTAGAAGAACGCCGTCAGAAGAAGATCCAATTTCTCTGGAACGCCAGTGATGGAGTAGACAAAACAAGAAGACACCCAGACACTAAAGAAGATGATCACAATAATAGAGTGAAGAAGCTTCTAGAACGTCACTAGGGGAAGGATCTTGAAGCAATCCTGCACACTTCACCCCTACTCATGAAGGGTGTGTCTCACAGATGCACAAACGAAAACATCAAAGCTATCATCTCTGAAAGGATGGACGACAATTCATTCCTGGTAGTAGATGATGGAACACAAATAAAAGTATTCTTCAGGAACAAGGGCGCGCGGGAACTATTTCTGAAGACTTTCCAATCAGAAGACTTTCGTAGACAAGTAGTGTTAAATACGTCGTTCAAATGGCCAAATATGGACCACCAAAAGCAGAATCTGAAGAAGTCCAACAAGGGGAAACAACCAAAGAGGACTACCAACCCCAAACTCCAGAAGAATCAAGTACGCAAGAAGCCCTAAACGTCAATGAAACCCAACTAACATCTACCTGCAAAGATGAAGGAAGACAATTCGATAACAACCAAGAAGATGACTTCCGTGTAGTCCAGAGAAAAAGCAGGAGGAAGAGACCCTCCGAAATGAGAGAACAAAATCAAGTAGCATCCCCGAAACTAACACAGGGAGAGACGAGACTCACACAGGGAGAGGCCACACACACACTGTTGGAATCCAACACACAGGTGAAAACCAAACACATACAAGAGAAGGCAATAAACTCCGGCCCTTCTCAGGACCATGAGGAACGATCAGGTACCAACAGAGAGCAAGAAACCAAGACCCAATCAGAAGATAAGAAGGAAGCACCAATCAACCCATCAGAAGCCAGGAAAGATTCACCAAGGAACCAATCAAACAAAAGAACTGAAAACAAAAGTACAGTTACCACTACAGCAGCTACAGGTTCTAACCAATCAGAAACTAGCACCAGAATAAACACAATCCAATCAACCAGTTCCAAGAGGAAACAGAAGACAAAGAAGCCTCCCATGTTTACATGCGTAATCAAAGGCTATCCCATAAACAAAGAAATAAAGGATCTTGAAACTGCACTACAAAATCAGAACATCAATTTCAGTACCTCATCAGAATCAAGTCAGAGAATTTACCCACAATATTCGTGAGGCTTTTCTCAACTAGCCCAGACGATGTGAATAAACTAATCACATATGGCTTAAAATCAGGATCCAGAACATACAAAGTAGAGCAGTCAAGAAGCCAGCCGCGTCCCATGCCCTGCTGGAACTGCTACGTGTACGGCCATCTGAAATACCAATGCACTAACAAAAAGAGATGCCATAGATGTGGAAACACGCACGAAAACAGTTGTAACCTCCCAATAAACAACAACTTTTGTGCTATTTGCAAAAAAGAAGGACATAGAACCGGTAGCAGTAACTGTCCCAAAAGGCCAAAAACTTCTCAAATTGCAAGACAAGCAAATCCTTGAAGATAAACCCACAACAACAGGCTTTTTTTAAGGACAGGACACCCGCCAAAAAGTATCAGGCAGCACAACAGAACAAGAAAAAACTGAAAAACGCCAATCACAGAAGCAATAGATCGGGCCATACATAAAATAATAACTGTGGTCACATCCATACTTACAATAACAACACCTCCAGAAGAAAGGTCCAAACTAACAGAAACGATAAACATAGCCACAAAGATCTTCAATCTGACAGTGAACACATTATCCACAACATCAGGTCAGCTGTACGTCACAAATCCACAAACAGTTGCCAACAAGATTCATAGCAGGGGGACCGGCGGTAGAACCAACAATCAAAAGCAAAAGAAAGGAGAAAGCCAGCCGTGACCTGCGGACCGATGACGATCCTCAGCACCGACAATGGAGAACGATATCGATAAATTGCATGTTAAAAAAATAACAGATGTCCCACTAACAATACACCTCCCCATTACAGACAACACATATATGCATTACTAATAATTCAGATAGGGTTTTAATTTAACAGATAAGATAACTTATTACAGACATGTTTACATGGATTTTCGCCACCCTTCTTATGTGGTTTTGCCATGTAAATACTTATGCATGCAGCATGACCGATCTACGGTTTTTTCCTGGTTTCCAGGTTTTTTGTCCCTCTCTCAAATCAAAATAATCTTCTCTCGCGCTTTCCTATCATCTCTTTTACCCTTCTTTCTTTCTATCTACACAACTTTAGATTCGCGTGTAAATGTCTCCGTTTAAGATAGAAGCCGCGACATACATTCCAACCCGACAGATGCTATAGTTTACTAACTGCATGTGAGGAGAGGCATGTAGACAGATGGTTGATACCTTACTTTCTGTCAGGACGCGAGCTTTCCCGAGGGGCGCCCTTATTTATAATTTCTCTGTTTCTGTTTCTGTTTCCGTTCTCTTACTTATCTTAGAGACAGTGTGGCCCTTTCAAGGACCAAATCCCAAATAGTGACTTTCCAAACCAAGTGTGTAGTAGTGCAGTGCGGCCCTTTTCAGGACCAAGCTGTGACAAACAATTATGCCGCGCACGAAGAAAGCTCCAACAAAAAAGCCCAATACTGACGAAATCCAAAGCAGAGACAACTCACCAAGAGAAGATTGTACACCAGAAGCAAGAGATGAGCTGGACGCAGAAGAAAGAAGGACACACACACAGGAGTCAAGAAAACCACCAAAAGAAGCAGCAGCCTACCTAACTGTTCCACCAAAAACAATATGCGGAGTAAGGAGAAGATTCCTGAGCTTTGACGACATTGAAGCCGTTGTGTACAAGATGTCCCCCGAAGAAGTGTTGATTATGCCACATGGAAACTTCAAATACCGTTTGCACTTCATTTTAGGAAACCTCTCCCATAGTGCGGAAAACCACAAGCAAAACTTGTCTCATAAACGCACACATGACGCAGAAAACCAACAAAGTACACACACAGGTGAAAGCCAAAAGACGAAGGTGAGAAACCACAACAAGGAGAAGCAGAAGACACAAAAGGAGCAGAAGCAACACGCCAAGGAAAGAGTCAGGAAGAGGCGATTCAAAGAGGACCAAAACCCTACTCCCTTAACAAAATAAGCTGGAAGAAAAGGGCAACTTTTACATGTGTCGTTAAAGGCTTTCCAGCCAATGAAGACGTGAAAAAGTTAAAACTGGAACTGCAAAAACAAGAACTGTACATCACTAGTGCTGTAGAATACAAACAGCAAAAGGACCAGCACCACTTGTTAGACTTTTCTCAGAACACGCTAGTGTCATCACCAACCTAATAAATAAAGGCATTTGCATAGCACAAAAGTACTAAAGAGTGGAAATATCAAAAAACGAACCAGGACCAATGCCATGTTGGAAATGTTTCCAGTATGGTCATTTCAAATACAGATGCACCAACCCACAAGTATGCTTTCGCTGTGCAAAGCCTCACTCAACAAACAACCCATGTAATAAGCCGATTAACAAAAATTTCTGTGCTACGTGTGGCAACGACGGACACAGGACCGGAAGTAGCATTTTTCCAGCTAGACCAACAACCCCAAGACGTTCTAAGCTACCAGTCATCATAACAAATAAAGAGATCAGCGACCAAACGCAAAATGATCCTCAAAAGGACCAGACAGAAGAAAAACACCCAGAAGAAAGCAGTTCTGAGCACATCAAGAAGGCCTCAGCAGATCAACCAATCACGAAAGAGTGGATACAGGAAACCATCAATCAAGCACCCAATAGAATTCTGACATGGGTTACATCAGTGCTTGCTGTTGCAATTAAACCAGAAGAAAGGGATAATCTCACTAAAACGATACAATCCACTACCAAGAAGTTCTTCCAAGCAACAATAAAATCGTACCAACCACAGTTGGCACACTACTAATAACGGAACCGTCTTATGCAGAAAAACTCAAACAAACGAAGAAAATAAAAACGCCAGACAAAGAAACAAGCACAAGTAGCAGCGGAACAAACCAGGGGAGAAAATAGCTGCAGCCTGCAGACATGATGACCACAGCAATGGACAAGGAACTGGCCAGACTTTGCATGTTTAAAAAATAACAGATATCCCCACTAACAATATACCTCCCCAGTACAGACAACACAGATTTGCATTGAAAACAACATATTAAAATAGGTCTCTAATTTAACAGACATAATTTATATATGTATTACTACAGACATTTTTACATGGATTTTTGCCACCCTTCAAATGTGGTTTTGCCATGTAAATACTATTGCATGCAGCATGACCGATACAGGTTTTTTCCCCTGGCTTCCAGGTTTTTTGTCCCTCTATCAAAACACAAATAACTCTTCTCTCGCGCTTTCCTATCTTCTATTTTACCCTTCTTTCTTTCTATCTACACTTTAATCACAGATACGCGTGTAAATGTCTTTCGTAAAAGATAGAAACCGCGACACCCACCCACCGACAGCAGCCTTAGTTTAGTAACTGCATTGGGGAGAGGCATGTAGAATGTTGGTTGATGCCTTACCCACTATCCAGGGCGCGGACTTTCCCGAGGGGCGTCCTTATTTTTAACTTTTCTGTTTCTGTTTCCGTTCTCTCCATTACAATCCCTGAAGATAAATGCGATGTCTGCATTCGAGACGTCGGATATCAATATCTTCACCTTCCTGATAATCCGAGAAGTCCTACTAAATAAGAGTAATATTGTCAATTTTGACATTGCAGTATTGATATTAATTCGTTATGTATATGGAATAGTGTTAAGGTTGAGGACCATGAAGAAAGTAAGATGTTAATGGTAAAGGAACCGAACATGTTTTGAGTTTCCATCCTGTAACTTAAATGAACCCTTTAAATTGGTGTACTTTGGGAAGAGAACGAAAAATTTCAACATATCCGCTCTTTACACAATGCTGAAAATCATAGTTCGGTGTGTTTTCAGAAGACCACAATGCCGAAAATCAGACTTCGGTGTGTTTTCAAAAGAGAACCGAAACACATTTCTACATCTCGGTTCTGCTTATAGTACCGAAAGTCGTAATTTGGTGTGTTTTCAGAAGAGAACCGAAATACATTTCGACATATCGGTTCTGTTCATAGTAC
This sequence comes from Thermobia domestica, assembly GCF_964235325.1. Lineage (NCBI taxonomy): Eukaryota > Metazoa > Arthropoda > Insecta > Zygentoma > Lepismatidae > Thermobia > Thermobia domestica. The sequence goes on along the minus strand of NC_137460.1, from coordinate 40,266,592 downwards.
CGAAAACCATCATTCAGTGTGTTTTCAGAAGAGAACCGAAATATTATTATTATTTTTTTTTTCATCATAATTTGCAAATATCGTTAGCTCAAGATCGGTACACGCTGCAAATGATGTTGCGCAGCTGTGAAATGTGTTAGCTTAAGGTTTCGTTACAAACACCCACGGACGTCGTTAGAAGGGTACGGAGGAAACACATTCCACCCAACAATTTTCTGTGTCATGTCTAAGGTTCTGAACTGATCGATATTTCACTGTTGGAGATTGCATGTATTTGCAATAATGAACCTAGAATTTTATATCAGAAGTAGGGGTAAATGATATTTTTCAGAATATATTGTTTAATTAGAATACTAGCGTAAATTACCCGCTTCGAAGGGTTAAAATAACAAAAATTAGTAATATGTTCCTTTAGTCAGTCACTTTCTACTATTACCGAAGCGCGCTCTGATAAGGTTATTTTCGATACTTTTTTTTATACTGTATATATAAACAAACTCAAACTCCCCCTCCAAACTCCGGGGCTGAATTTGTATTTAAACGGCATTGGAAGTGCCACTCTTCATCTCACTCAGCGATCCCGAAAACTATGGATTCGGCGCTAACATCGGCCATTTCCGATCATTTTTAAATATATTCCCCTCCCCTGAGTCAAAGTGAAATAATAAAAACCATCCCAGGCTGGAACCTCATGTGTGATGTAAATTTGATCGAGATAGGTCGGATGGTTCAAGAGTCATTAAGTCATAAACATGGTCACTTATATATATATATATATATATATATATATATATATATATATATATATATATATATATATATATATATATATATATATTTCTCATATTACAATCCAATATATTAAATGTCTTTTTGATTTCGAGGGAGGGGGTTATATCTCCCAACCTCGTCCTGGTTCGCTTTGTGTACTTGTTTGCAGCGACGCAAATCTATCTTCAACATTGCGGGGAGGGGGACGGGAAAGACCGTTCCCATAGTTTTTTTTTTTTTTTTTTTTTTTTTTTTTGCGATTTCCAAAATATTTATGAAGTTGAAAAACAATATTGTGGAGGATCAGAGTTGTCTTCAACATTGGGAGGAGGGGCAGATTTGTGACTTATTCTGGGGGACATCAATTTCATCTCACGTTCCTTTGTGGCAATCGAACAAAAATCAACATATTTCTCCCCAAAAACACATTTCAAATCGGATTATTGGGGGGAACAGTCCCCTTCAGTTCTAAGATTGGAGAGGACATGTCCCCCTCATCCTCCCTGGCATTTGCAGCAGTGCTTTTTTGATTATGAATGATAGTTTTTTTTCACTACATAAGTTACGGTAAATCATTAAATTTCTTTTAACAAATTAAACGAAAGCAAACCGTAGTGTAGTGTTAAAAAAAAAGTAACTTGCACGTGTGAAATAATCATGTGCCCCCAAACATTCAAAACCTAACGACGATACCAGTTCTGAAATATATTTCTCTTTTCTCTGTAGTTTCACTTCCACTTTAATATTGGTTTCTGTTGCAGAACCACAACCGTTTTTATCAGAAAATCCCTCTCTCAGCTCCTCTTAAAATCGTATTTTTTTCTTCTGGAAAATTGGTTCCAACCCATTTACGATTATCGGTTCCTTTCTATCAACAAACTGAAGAAAGAAACAATTAAGTAGACCAAGAGTATTAGTAGGAAATATACAAGTATTTAGAATTTAGGTTTCTGAACTATCGGCATCTGTGGCTATTAACCGTCACGTAGGCGTATGAGGCATGACTTCTCTCAGCAATCACACTATCCGGGGAAAGGGAACGAAGGAAGCGGCCTGGGACCTATATGTTAGGTACCATTCCGAAATTTGCCTGCTGTGAATAAGGAAAATCCTCATTCAGGATGGCTGATCTGAAAATGCTTCTTACACTTCATCGACCGAGAACCCCCACCGGGAATCGAACCCGGGATCGCTCGCACCGGGAAAATATACAAGTGCCTACTATATTCCGCGTCATCCGAATTAGCGTGTGGCATCAGTCAATAAGCTTGCAGTGCCCTGTTACTAAACCTTCAGGGAGGAATCTAATCATTCATAATTGATTTTGTTCATATTTGTGGACAATTATGAATGACTAGATTCCTTCCTGAAGGTTTAGTAACAGGGCACTGCGAGCTTATTGGCTGGTGCCACACGCCAATTCGCGTGACGCGAACTATAATCATATAGATAGTCACGATCACCTGTGCCATTGGTCTCCGTAGCATTGGCTCTGTTTCCTTGTCAGAGCTCAATCGTGGCTAAGCCTTTAGCGTACGCGCCTTTGGCGTAGGAGACCCAGGTTTGATTCCCAATGGGAGTACATGTGATTCGGATCTTACGTTATCCATGTCTCATATAGCCGTTATCCACGTAGGTCCAAGTCTCGTACAGCCGCTGCTGAAAGAGAAACTAAACTAAAAATAAAATCTGTTTCCTTGTAGGAACACAGAATATGCCGGTGCGGTGTAGTCGAGCGAAACACTGAATTCCACTGAAGAGCATGGATATTTTAACTGTCATCGATATTTCTGTGTTCGTGTTACTGTCGTACAAGATTAGATGAAATATTAGGTTAAAAGAAGATGGGTCGAAAAATATATTAGAAACAACGTGGTTAACAATTAGGTAACAAAATGACCAAAATACTTGTTCGAAAATTAAGTGACTGTAGCCCGCATGTTCCCTGCATCTGGATTTCTTGCTCAATGCTTCCCTTGGATAAAGACCCAATTAGGGAATCTTTAGTGAGTTCCGTATCATATTGCCTCAATGATGAATAGAGACGTTAAATTACACTTGGTTAATTGCATGGTGTGAAGTATAACAGCAACTCAAACTAAATGGATTTGACACACGTTAGGATCCACTAACGAAATTCTGAGGTGCCGGACTGTCGGCTTTCTTAAGTCATAGATTTAATTATTATTTTAGTTCTTGTATGTGCTTTTATGTAGAGAAATAGCTAGTAAATGTGCCGTTGATAGTTGATTTGGAATTTAGCGATCTTTTTCAACATCGAGGCTTTGATCTACAGCTTAGCGTGGAATTCGAACCACATGAGCTCCCACTGTAAATAAAACTCTGGTATTCCGCAGAGAAGCAGCGTATGCTAACCATGTGACCATAATCCCATAACATAACACATGTACGAGACATTCTTTGGACGTCACACAAGTTTGATATATATTTTGGGACATTCAGACTCACAGTAGAAACTTTAAAGCTATTGGAAATATCCATGGTATTTCTCTTGGATTTTAATGGGATGCATCTGTCATGGAGGAACATTTGGATGTCCAAAAATTGTCTTGTGATTATAATGCAATGGAGTCACGAATATCTCACAAGAAATACAGCACAAAGTCCCGTTTTCAAAACATAAGTTGACTTCTGGATTTCCACAAATTGTCCAATAAACGGCCACTGCGAACACTCCGAGACTGACGTGTTACGCTATGTGGGTATCTAAGGGAGATTATTGCATTATTTGGGTATTCAAGGCAGATTTCCACGCTGTATGGGTAACCAAGGGAGATCTCTGTATTGTGTGGATAACCAAGAGAGATTTCTGTGTTGTATAGGTATTCAAGGGAGATCTCTGTGCTGTGTGGGTATCAAAAAAAGATCTCTTTGCTATGTGGATATTCAAGAGAGATCTCTGCACCATTTTGGTATCCAAGGGAGATCTCTGAGCTATGCGGTATCCAAGAAAGATCTCTGTGGTATGTAGATATTCAAGGGAGATTTCTGCGCTATGTGGATATCCAAGAGAGATCTCTATGCTTGGTGGTATCCAAGGGAGATTTCTGTGTTGTAGAGGTATCCCTGTGCTATCTGGGTATATAAGGAAGATTTCTATATTATGTGAGTAGTCGCTGAGGAGCACGTGTATGATTGGTGTGCAGTGTATGGGATCGGATCCGTTCTCATGTACGAGACAGAATATTTGGTATTGGCAATTGGGGAGCTACTCGAATTAAGAAGTAGCGAACTCCGGTCTTAAAAGACATAAATTATGATGATGCAAGCAAATAGGATGATTATGATCCATCCAATTAAACGTGCACTACCCTGTGGGCAGTAACACAACCTGAACTGCAGTGCCAGGAAATTTATCTTATCTTCGTTAAAATTAAGTTAGATTTTTCTACTTTACTAACTTCACTATCCAATTTTCGTATCATGTCCAAAGCAGATATCACTATTTGAATATATATATATATATATATATATATATATATATATATATATATATATATATATATATATATATATATTTCGTGTCTAGAGAACGTTTAGTTTTTGTAATCATAGATTGAACCATTTGTAACATGCATACAGCTTAAATTGATGAAATGTTTAATAAATACTTTCGTCTTATCTGCACGTAAGAATGAATTTATATTTTTTTTTTTAAAAAAAAGAACCTATTGTACCATTCGTAGTTTTATTTTCGTTTTTCTATTTAAAAAAAAAAACTACAAGTATTTTTTTAAATAGTAGGTATGAAATCAAAATGGGTCATAGCTAGTTCTGGGTTCGAATACCTCCAAAAGATTTGCGTGACAGAAAAACAATTTTTTCAGGAGGAAAAAAGAGCAAAAAAAAAAAAAGAAAAGAAATGGAAACATTTAGATTAGTTGATGATTTGTAAACTCGAAAAACAAGGTTTTGTTGGGAAAAGCGAGTGATGGAGGGGGCGTGGTTGAATTGCATGACTTGTACCACCCAGTAGCAACCTCTGTGTTTAGCCTACTTACAGTAATAATAGTAATAATCAAACCGCTAAATCTTCTCGATATGCATATATTTCACGGAGACTAAGGCCAATTCTAAAATCCTGTAGTTTCTTCTGTGGGAAATAATTTAATACATTAAGAAAAAGAAAGCTCATCGGCACAGAATAAAAATGTGACAAATGCACATCGTAATATTACAACATATGACTGTCAAAGGAACTGTTAGTCCTTTATTATTAAATTATAGCGGTGTGATATCAAAAATATATACTGCTTATTATTATTTTGGTATAAATTATTATTACTTGACTAAGGGCTTTTGTAATATTAAAAACTCTAGAGTACGTCTAGGGCTGTTCCGATTATCGAGTAATCGATTACAATTCGATAAAATTTCAAAACCGTTTCGCCAATAAAGAATTTTAATTTTATCGAATTTTCGAGACTCTCGAATTGTGTTTGAGACTCTCGAAATGTTCAAAATATTCGAAGTGCTCGAGACTCTCGAAACGAGACACTTGAAGTGTTCGAGACTCTCGAAACGTTTGAGACACTCGAAGTATTCGAGACTCTCGAAATGTTCGTGGCACTCGAAGTATTCGAGACACTCGAAATGTTAGAAACTCGACATGTTCATGAGTCAATCGAGTCACTCGACATGTTCATGATTCACACTGACACTCGAATGTCACTTACAACGAAAGAGAGGGAGATTATATATCGAAGTGGAAGATGGCTTATACACCAATCGAAAGAACTAATAACGCCTGTTACTAACTGTAATAAAAATTTTCCGAATGCATATATGTACTGTGCGAGTTATATGAATATACAGGGTGTCCAGAAAATTCGTTTCCACCTCTAGAATCACAAATGGTGAGGCATATGCCAAAGCAGGAAAACACGTATTGATCATTTTAAAAGTACAACGTATCAAAGCAAAACGTGTTGACCCAGGGCTACCCGCAGGGTCCCAAGCGGGGTCCAACTCAAAAATTGCAAATGATAAGGGAGTCAAGTAGCATATCGCTGGAAACGTGTTGAGAAATGAAAGAAGGCGGAACAGGTCTGGACTTTCTAAAATTACGCTGTGCAAAATGGCGACCGGTCAAAATGTCAGTAAAAACGTCATTGTAAGTCTATGACCACCCCTATAGATCTGAAAGGGTGAGACAGATGTCAAAACAGGAAAATATGTGTGTCTTCATTTCAAAAGTACAATGATTGAAAGTAAAAATATTTGTCCCAGGGTCCTCCACAAGGTCCCAGATGGGGTCATACTCAAAATTTTCAAATAACAAGGGGGGTCAAATAGCAGAAAATTGAAAACTGTTACGATATGAAAGAAGATGGAACAAGTCTCGAATCTTAAATTAAACTGTGCAAACTGGCGGCCGGGTAAAATGTATATACATCCTCATTTTGATTCTCCGAGCGCATTCGCTTTCCATTTTGCAATCGACACTTGTCATTGTGAGACATTTGCACGTATTCGCTGTTCCAGGTTGAAGAAAGGTTTTAAAATCATTTTATACTTGATAATCCAGACAAAGAGCATTAAATACTACTATTGTACACTATATGTTACCTAGTCAGTTCTATGCTGAAAGATGTAAATGTTATTTCTTTTATTTTCTTTATTTCTTAATTTTCTTTTCTTTTATTATATTTATTTATTTATTTAGACATTATAGGTCCCAAAGAGCATAATCTCACAATAGGGGCATTCCTTTATTTCCGTTGAGTACAAGAAAACAAACTAAAACCTGACTACAGAAAGAAGAACTAAAAAGAAAGATGGTTGTACAGTGTTATCGTAGAGCGTCCAGACTTATTTCATCTACTTTCATTTAACAACAGCTTTCCAAAGATATGCTACTTGATCCATCTTGTAATTTGAAAATTTTGAGTAGGATCCCGTCTGGGACCCTGTGGAGGACCCTGGGACAATATTTTTACTTTCAATTATTGTATTCTTGAAATGATAACACACATGTTTTCCTGTTTTCACATCTGTCTCACTGTTCCAGATTTTTTTGGGCGGTGGCCATAAACTTTACCAGAAAGGAATGCCCCTATTGTGAGATTCTGCTCTTTGGGACCTGTAATGTCTAAATAAATAAATAAATATAATAAAAGAAAAGAAAATTAAGAAATAAAGAAATTAAAAGAAATAACATTTGACATCTTTGAGCATAGAACTGACTAGGTAACATATAGTGTACAATAGTAGTACTTAATACTCTTTGTCTGGATTATCAAGTATAAAATGATTCAAAAGAGAGAGAAAAAAAAACTTTCTTGCACCTGGAACAGCGAATACGTGCAAAGGTCTCGCAATGACAACAAGTGTCGATTGCGAAATGGAAAACGAATGCACTCGGAGAATCGAAATGAGGATGTACATTTTACCTGGCCGACAATTTGCACAGTTTAATTTTGAAGATTCGAGACTTGTTCCATCTTCTTTCATATCGTAACAGTTTTCAACGATCTGCTACTTGACTCCCCTTGTCATTTGAAAATTTTGAGTACGACCCCGTCTGGGACCCTGTGGAGGACCCTGGGACAATTATTTTTACTTTCAATCATTGCACTTTTGAAATGACGACACACGTATTTTCCTGTTTTGACATCTGTCTCACCCTTTCAGATCTATAGGGGTGGTCATAGACTTTATAATGACGTTTGTGCTGACATTTTGACCGGTCACCATTTTGCACAGCGTAATTTTAGAGAGTCCAGACCTGTTCCGTCTTCTTTCATTTCCCAACACGTTTCCAGCGATATGCTACTTGACTTCCTTATCATTTGCAATTTTTTAGTTGAACCCCGCCTGGGACCCTGCGGGTGGCCCTGGGACAACACTTTTTGCTTAGATATGTTGTACTTTTAAAATGATCAAATACGTGTTTTCCTGTTTTGGCATTTGTCTCACCATTTGCGATTCTAGAGGTGGAAACGAATTTTCTGGACACCCTGTATATTCATATAAGTCGCACAGTATATGCATTCGCAGGCCCGCAACCAGAGGAGGCTAGGGGGGCCTGGTCTCCCCTAAACTTTTCGTGGCCCCTCCGCATACAAGGATTAAGTAGTTTGAAATTTTGTTAATATTTGAAGTTCCGAATATACCAGAAATCTTTATAATAATTAAATTTTCAAAATTACCAGAAATTTTTATAACACTAGAACTTTCAAACACCCGAAACTTCGATAATATTTGAACATTTGATAATACTCGAAACATCAATAAAACCCGAAACTTCGATAATACTCAAAATTTCGATAATACCCGAAACTTCGATCATTTCAAATATTCGAACCGTTTCGAGTATCAGATGACAACTCGTTAAATTTTGAATCCCGAAATTCGATAGGTTCTCAACCTTATCGAACACCCTTACTCTAGTGGTAGTGCAACAATAGCGAGATGATGAAATTCGGTGAAATGATTGTATTATCCATACTTAGTACAGGGTCCGGCAAAAAGACCTCATGTATTTGGAAAGGGCGCTGTGTGAGTTATGATGGGTATCAAACGATAGCGGTATACGTACCATTTTCAGTAGTCGCAATGGTGTGGCGCGGTGAGCATCGTGCGTTTGTTACGAAGGTGTGCATTCGTAATGGTGGTTCTGTGATTAATACTCAACGGGCATTCCGCATTCGGTTCGGACTTAGCCGACAAGATTGTGTTCCGGATAGAAAAACTATTCAGGTTTGTGTATCAATTTTTAGTGGTTCAATAGGTTCTACACTGAGAAAAAAAACTGAAAAAAGAAAAAAAAAACCTGGCCGACATCGGATCGTAACAACACCTGTTGAACGTCTAAAGTTTGATACCCAAACTTGGAATAGTTTTCCTGTCTGGAACAGAATTACGTCGGTCAAGTCGGAACCGAATGCGAAATGCCCGCTCCTTCTTAGGATATGGATTTTAATCAAAATAACATGATTTTAAAAAATCGACGAATGTGATAACTATATATATAAAATTATTTCAATCGATTCAACCGTTTTCCCATGGTTTGATCACAAACATGATCACTTTCAATAATTCATTCATTCATTCGAAAAATTCATCCATAATTCATTCGAAAAATTTAGAATCTCACGAACCACTCAAGCTAGGAACATGAAACTCAGTATATGAACACTTCATTACAAAATAAACGGAAACACGTCCCAATGTATTGAAAAAGGGGTCAAGGAACATTAAGTTACACTTCCAAGTTATGGCCATTTGTGAAACCACTTACACATTGGCAACACGGCTATAATAACATACACTGTACGTTCACTTTTCCACATACTTATGAAGAGAATGTAAACATTTCTCGTAACGGTCAATTCATTTTTCAACTCCGGATGCATAGAAATCACCTCCAGCGCTATGTAACCCCTGGAAACAACTGTTTTCACCTCCTCATCGTTTCGGAATCGTCGTGCACCGAGATCATTTTCTTTTTTCAGTTTACCGAACACATGATATTCATATGGTGCTAAATCCGGAGTATATGGTGAATGTTGCCATACCTCCCACTTGAATTGTTGCCGTAATTCGGATGTTTGGCGGGCCGTGTGAAGTGTTGCGTTATCGTGCAAGAAAATCACACCGACGTTCAATTCTTTCCGTCGCTTTTATTTATTGCCTTACGCAACCGGCGCAACCTTTGACAATACAAAACCACGTTAATTGTCGTACCTTGCGGCACAAATTCCACATGTATCACACCCTCAACGTCAAAGAACACTGTCGCGATGACCTTTCCTGCTCAAGGTTGGACCTTGGCCTTCTTTCATAGTGGGGATGTAGTGTGCACCCATTCCATCGATGTTCTCTTTGGTTCGGGGGTGAAGTGGTGGACCCACGTTTCATTCCCTGTGAAGATTCGCCGCAGAAACTCGTTGGTTTCCACAGAATACCGTTGCAACCGATATTAGTCCATAGTCGAATCCATAGTTTTCGGAATCATTTAGATGAATAGTCCCGATGCCGTTTAAGTCCATTCACCTCCCATTAGCATGGGTTTGAGGGATTGGGGTGAGAAGGAATGCCATGTAAAAATAAATGAAAACGACCGATATTAGTATCCATTCCATATTTTTGGGGGTCGCTGAGATGATTAGTGAAACTCTCACGGCAAAGTTCAGTTCAATAGCACGGGAGGAAGAAGAGGTTAGGGCTTGTGCAGGTTGGAGGGGGAGCAGTAATAATTTTTAAATGCTTTTCTTTGATTAGGAGATCTCAAATCTTGCAATCTTTAATGAACTCATTTTCCGACCTCATGCAAAGATAAAATTTTGCACAACTACAGAAGTCAATACAATACAATACTTCATAATACATGCATACATTTCTATCAATTTATTTATTTTTAATTGAGAATAATTGTAGTTGGACCGTGCGACCGTACGGAGCGGAGGCTACGGACATTGTCTCATTCTGAATGATAAACTTCAAAGATTCATTGAATGTAAAAAAAATCTTACAATAGAGTAAAAATAATAAAATTAATGTGTTTTCTTTTTAAATAAAACACACCAAGCAGAGATTCTATTGTGAGTAAAATGAGGAAATTGATCTAATACTTTATAAGCATTATGAGCTCCTCAGAACACTATGGGAGCAGACCCTCAGAAAAGTGTTCGTTCCATTGCAGACAAGTTAGGCGAACACCATATCTGTCGTTAGGCGACTTCGTGCAATTGGTAACATGGAAAAGTTGTACTTATGGATGCAACATGAGTTGACACAAGCCACACCGACGACACAAGCCACAAGAATCTCCGTGTAGATCATTATCATCATCATAGGTATTTTACCATTATTGGCAGGTCATTTGCCGCAACTGAGAAGCTTCCATGCTCCACGGTCGTCCGCTGACCTCTTCATCTTCACGTACAAGTTTTCTGTTTTGATATAGTCCATCAATTGTACAGAAGGTATCCGACCACTTTTGACGGGTTCTCATCTTAAGAGATACCGCTTCGCCACCATCGGTCATGTTCTATTGGAACCCCAGCATTTTGAATTATCACATGGCATCGCGGTTTCCATTGCGGCAAACTCCGGCGCGGGACAGGAATTGGAATTCTGTCCCACTCCTCCCTGCATTCTTTCCATAGACCATCCAGGGTGCGCGGCGATGTTAAGACGCCGTTTCTACAGTCCAAATGCACAAAAATACATTGGAATGTCGTTTGGGCTTCTTACAGGAATGTCTTCAAACTGAATGATAAGAATTCCTAACTCCTCTGCCATTTTCTGATAAAAACATAGTGACGTTCTAGCGGTATGACTCGATTTCTCTCCGATAGATAAGTGTCAGAACGAATTCTTGGAAGTATCTTGCATTCACCTTCACGTTTTTGTCCACCTTGCGTATCAGCAACTTATCCTCATATCTGAATCCGTAACAACCGCAAAGCTACGAGGGAAACTTTCCCTGCACTGCCGAACAAAGATGCTGCACCCCTTGCTGTCAAAGTCACGGTATGTGATCGCCCAAATGTGACCACAAGCAGTGAGATGGACATACGATTCATCCATTGTGACAACTTTCTTCCATTTGGAACCCGCCACGTACTTTTCAAACAGTTTTCTGTAGTTCGTGTTATGTTTGACAATGTGTCGCACACATTTCAATCTGAGGCGCTTGCGAATTGTTTTCTTCAAACTTGACTGTGCGAGGTGGAATCTGTAGCCCATATCACGTTCCGTAGGATTATTTTCTTGGCACGCCAATCGACGGATCTCCCTTAACACTACTGGTGTCACTTTTCCAGCAGCCCTTCCTCTGTTGGCTTTTGTAGGTGAATGTTTGGGAAGGGAAGCCTGTTGTATGGAACGGGCCATAATAACTTTGGCAGTAGTCATCCCGAGCATTAACCCATGCGTACATACGAAAACTTAGCATGGAAAATGGCCATTAACCTTCTCAATATCGGTTAATTTTCGATACCATTTCATAACACTCACTAAAAACACTCACGCACCTACAAGATCAGACACAACACTGCTGCCGCCAGCAAAATCTATAGCTCTAGCATTTATGCCAAGTGGCAGCACCGGATCGAAAATGGTTGGATATAGAGCGAACAACCTTCTGTAGTCTCCTTCGCTCCCTCCCTCTTGCCACCATACTCTCTAGCACATCCCTCATGCTACGATTCCTTCTTACTCAATGTCACTACCAGTTTCTCTTCCTTTTCTTAATAATATTTAAATCTGTTCTTTTCTTTCCCACCGTTTCTAACACCCTTTTATTCGTTTTTTGCTGGATCCAACTAATTCTATCCGTTCTTCTCCACACCCACATTTCGAAAGTTTCCAATTGTTTTTAATCGCTCTTGCGTAATGTCCATGTTTCTGTCCCATTCACACTTATGAGTCTCTTCCTTAACCCTTTAATCAAGGTTCTACAAAATAAGAATTTTCTTCTACTAAAGGCTTCTTTCGCTTTCCTATCTTGCTTTTATTTTACGTTCGCACTTCAAATCATGACTAGTAATACTACACAGGTATCGAAAACTAGCCACCTTTTCCATTTTCCCTTCCTATTTCTATATTTGACACTGGCCGCTTCGTTCCGGTCGGCATGGCTTTTTTCTTTCTAACATTTATTTTCATCTCATATTCTACATAGCTCTTTCTCAAATTTTCTAACATCTTATTGATTTTGTTTTTCAGATTCCGCAACAACTGCCATATCATCTACAAACCGTATACATCTAATCACTCTGCCTCCTATCAAATGTTGTCTTAGTTATGTAGGCTCGTTTTTACTATCTCTTCTAGATAGATATTAAATAATGATGACGAAATACAGGATCCCTGTCGAGCTCCTCTTTGAATTGCACTCCACTCTATCATCTCCTCCCCTATTCTAACAATTACTTGTTGATTCATATTTAAGTTTCTTATGAGTCTTCGATCTTTCCATTCCAACCCAATCTTTTTTAGAACCCCCAACAACAATTCACAATTCACTCGGTCAAAAGTCTTTTCTAGATCAATAAATGCCACATTAACTTCTTTTTCTATAAACATTTTACTGACCCTTAATAACGCAATTGCATTTATTGTGCCCTTATTTCTCCTGTTCTTCCTGAACTTTTTCATTTGTTCTTTCATGCAATAATCTGTTCAATATTAGAAACAAAATTTTTGCTACAGTTCTGAGACTATTAGTTCTATAATCCTCGCATCTTTCTGGGTTCGACTTCTTAGCTATGGGTATCATGATAGTCTTCGGGAAGTCTTGTGGCCACTCTCCTGTTTCATACATTTCATTGCAGAGTCGAAAAAATTCTTTCTTGCCTTTGTCTCCCATATTTTTAATGAACTCGGTTGGTATATTATCTATCCCTGTTGCCTTTTCATTCCTAATCTTGGATTGCTTTTCAAACTCACTGCGAAGAATGCTAAACCCTTTATCGTCCTCACGTACTTCATTTTCGAGTTCAACATCTAGACCACACTGTCTATCTCTACTCTCTTACATACTCTCTCCATCTTCCTAGCTTTCACTTCTCTCGCTGACTACTTTTCCATTCTTAGAGGTGTGCAGTTTTCTGACTCTGAGTATATGGAATGACTTGGGAGATTTCCTGCATCAAATTGACGCTTTTGATAATACATGGATATCGAACAACAATCGTAAGTGATCAGAGCAGTGGTTGGATAGTAATCAATGTCCAGAACAATGTCCCAAACTACCCCTCTACCGTACCGTTATGTTAGATATGATCCATTATATCTTTTTCAGTCTAAACAAAACCATCATTGTGGATCATTTTAGTCCTGAACTCCATGAAATGCAGCCTAAACTTGTCCGTAACCATCCATCAATTGCCAACATACACGATGCCTTTATGTTGCTTATGTTGAGTAAAGGACGGTGCACGCTCTTCATGAGTTACAACGTGAAGCCTTCCCTCATCACTGCATTCTACTGACATCTCTTCCCTCAACTACCACCTCTTTTTCCAGAAGCGTTGGAGGGAAGGCCGTCCCTGATGATTAAGCGGTGCATCGCAGACTTCAGACTTCTTAAAGCCAGTCGTTGGCTGAGTGATGGAAAAAATTGATTGCAGACGGCGCTATTATGATTAACTAGAATTTCTTTTTCTTTTCTACTTCTTTTTCTGCCTTCGTAAATGACGCATCTGGGGCGGACATTTCATTTGTACTAACCTAATAACGGAAGTGTAACACAAGCATAGGATCAATTCAATAAATAACCATAAAAGTTGAATAAAAGATACAAAACTTCGACGTAGTTTGTGCTTCTTTGTTATTTTTTGGTGGTGTCCTTGAACTATTATCAGGTGGGCCTGGCACACCTGCCTCGTGAACTGGATACTGGGAAGATGGCGGCATCCTTGAAGGTTTGCACCAACGTGGAACAGCGGAGTGTCATTAAATTGTTGTTAGAGGAATGGTTTAAACCAATCGAAATTCACCGTTGAATGGCAATGCAATATGTTGAAACTTATTTGAAAAAATGAAATGAAACCTTTCAGTTTTACGTCGCATGATTATGCTGGCTAGACTAAAAGGAGACGGTAATAATGAGAAATGAATGAAATGCTGGAATGAAAAAAGTGGGAGGAAACGGGAGAACCCCGAGAAAACCCATGCACACGATGTTTAGAGATGCGCACGAGACGAGTCGAGACAAGATTTTCCTGACAAAATTAGAGTCGAGACATGGCTCTTGCAATGGAGAAATATACATTTTTCGAGTCGAAACATCACTTTTACGACACATTTTCGAATCGAGACAGCCACAAATCTTGTCTCGTGCGCATCCCTAACGATGTTTGTCCACCACAAAGTTCATTTGGCGCGAGCTGGGATCGATTCAGGATCCTCATGCACTAGAGGTGAACGCTCTACTATTGAGCCACCGCGGCTCCTGAAAGTTGTTTGAGTCGGCAGGCAAGTGTACGAGTTGGAGATAAGTTCAAACGGGGTGTAACAAGTGGTGAGGATTCGCTCTTAGTATAGCTCAAGGTGTGCTGATGATGAGGAACTTCAAGCAGCAGTGCATAACTACTTACGCAGAATTCTGTGCACGTGGAATTGAGAAGCTTGTTCAGCGCTGGCATAAGTGCATAGAACTAGAGAGGGATTATGTTGAAAACTAAATAAGTGTTGTATTCCAGTCTCGTATAGATTCTTTTTCTTTTAAAAAAAATCTTTTTCCGGTTTTTTTATTGAATTGCCCTTGTAAAATACAATTTCAATTAGTCTTCAACTTACCACCAACGACTTACTACTCGTACCACTCACATTCACTACTGCTTGTAAAAGTTAGATTATGTGATTATTATTATCAACGAATTATAATAATAAGAGAAATAATAACTGTAATAACATACCAATATTAACAGATATATAACTAAGTAAAGCTACTCTTACTAAGATTATAGAAATAGAAATAATCATATGTATAAGACGGAAGTAATGAAACCGCGCCAATAAACATCGATTAATTTGTTTAATTCGTGAGAGTTGGTAATATCAAATCGGCTGATGATTGATCAAAAAAAGCATTTTTTATTGCAGATTATAGTAGGCTATCACCTGGCCGACTTAACGACCAAATTGACTTACGATCGGTTCAGTCCTAACCGAAGTCAGTCGTAACCGAAGTTAGTCATAACTACATTTTAAAGGATAGAGTTTTAGCAATTGAACATATTTCATAACTTTTCTAGTATCTTTAAAAGAAACTTCTACTTGGTTGCACTACCTACATTTAGAGAAGTCAAGGGCAAATCGTCTTGAGAAAAGAGGAAAAAAGAACTTCTTCCCTTCGACCGTAATACGTATATATATGTTGAAAGACAGCGAATACAAGCCAAAGGGACTACGGTATCAGCTAGTTAAGTCGCCTGTCTATGCGTATGCCTTCGCCCAACAAAATTTATTGCTAGATTATCTGAAAAGCTGCGAGAAAGTTTTCTTTAACTGCCAAAGTTTCCATCTTATATGCCAAGAGAGAGAGAAAGGCGAAACGGGACCGTACGTACATATAACACAAAGCTAGATAGCGAGATGAAACTCACGAACACTAATACAATAAATACACCTTCTTATTAGCAAATTTGAGCATTAAAGAAATTATATTTATAGCTTGTGAATGGATTTTCCAGTCTGTCTATTTTTTTTTTTTTAATGTACAATTTCATTTGCATCCGAAGATGGGCGGGCCATAGTAGGTAACGCCTTCTCTGGGGCCATGAGCATTCATTTATTTGTAGTTTCATTTGGAGATGTGTATTAGGATTTATTTGTTTATTGATATATTTATCTGGTTAGACATACAGAAGAAAGTGGTCTGAGCATGGTATGTAATTTATATAATGAAATGAAGTACAGCAACAGAACACAAGGATATACGATGTTAGTTGTAACGAAGGTGTTAATCTTCTGCTCTGGGGTATTCAGAGCGGGTTTGTAACTGCTTTCCGGATCTGTCTCCCCCCCCTGCTGTCCCACCAACGAGTACTTTCAGGATAATTGAATTTACCCGGTTAAGACATCAAAGAACATTTTCAAAAAAGGATTACAGAACTTTTCCCGGATCGCCCTCCGGTCTCAAGTATGAGATTGAACATCAAGCACGGAGAGGTTCGGATATCTCGTCTCGAAATCCTCACGGACATTCAGATGGTCGCTCAGACCACGACACACAAAAATATCATTCATACATGCAACAAAACCACAGTATATATAATATTATGCTTATTTATTAAATGCTCTATCTGTAAAAATATGTAGAAGAAAAACAATCACAACACTAAACACTGATATAGACGTAAACACTTAACTATTTCCACTAATATAAAATTACACTTCACATTTTACGTTACAGCCCTTTACTTTTGTATCACCTATACAGGGTGGGCCATTTTAATCAATCCACGAAATTATCTGAAAAATGATAAAACATAGAAGAAATGTTTGAAGTACACGTTATATATTGCTAAGGGGGAAAACCAATTCCGACAAAAGTACCCCTCTCCGCCCCCCCCGTAAATGGGGGTAACGGGGGGTAACTTTGAAATGTGAAACGGGAACATGGGTCGAGTAATACCTCGTTCGAAAGGTCTTGGAAAACTAAGTAACACTGTACCAAAAGATGTTTCATATTGTGCACCAGTTTCAAAATGGCCGCCATGATATGGTTCGGAAATTCCAGTACCCGTAGTATGAAAACCATGGAAGGTAAATGAATGGAACAAAATTGAAATACGTAAATATCATAGGAATGATGTGATCCCTGTGATCCCAGTGGCCTCCCTGAAGGGGTCTTGGGGGCTAACTTTAAAATTTCAAATAGTAACATGAGTCGAGTGGTACCTTGTTCGATAAATCTTGCAAAATCAAACATCTTGCAGGAGAAAACGATTGAGGTGAAATGGCAGTGTTCTCAAAAGGCCGCCGAAACATAGTATCCATGTCAGAGAAAAGGTTTAGTACCCGTAGTATGAAAGCGATTGGAGATAAATCAACAGAAGAAAAACTGGAGTAGCTAACTGACGTAAGGCACATCGAGAGGTGTTGTCGGGGTGACTCCAAGGGCCAACTGAAAGGTATCCGGGGCCAACTTGAAAATTTCAAATAGCAACTTGAAGCGAGTAACATAACGTTACATAGACAAATTAATATCAAATAGCTTCTGTAAGAATATTTTCAACATGAGACACCGTTTTCAAAATGATCGCCAAGACATGGCGACTGTGTCTAAGAAAACGTCTAGTGCCCATAGTATGAATACGGTTAGACCTAAATGAAAATAACGAAAATTAAATAGGAAAACCACAGAGGCGTTCCAAGGCTCGAGAATAATACAACAGATATAAAAATATTAGAGTAAAATTGCCATAATGTATAAAGAGAAATCCAAGTCCTGGTCTCTGTATGTGAGTGGGGTGGAAAGTAACAGTGAAAGTTCAAATGAGAACTCTACTTTAATTCGCAAATTAAAGCTACCTTACAAATAGGTATGGTGTGGTTGAAACATTTGTTTGTAAGGATGACGCTGTAGTGACTAAAAAAAAGGTGAAATTTTTATTTGAATGGTAACGCATATCTGTGTGGCGAGTATGATTTGATGCGAAAACAGAAGGAACATTATATGAAAGAAGTTGTCGAATAATGCAGTTACCGGAACTTACAAACGTGTGAATTTGCTAATCTCCGTCGCCACAGAAACTTTTATGCAATGCGTGCTGGTTATTCAGAAAGCATTTCGGGAATATACGTACACACCGTTTCGTCCCTCAAGCTCACAATATGACATGAGTGCTAATAGTTAATCAAAATGTAACTGTGGTCATCCGCATTAACTCAGTGCACCAATTCACTATCCATGAAGTCTGCCTTCCAAACAGCATTGGGTAGGTCAAGCGTACGCCCGAACCGTTGTCCGGTCGGACATTGAAATTTTGAAGTTAGCCCCCAAGACCCCTTCAGGGAGGCCACTGGGATCACAGGGATCACACCATTCGATATGCCCTATGATATTTACGTATTTCAATTTTGTTCCATTCATTTACCTTCCATGGTTTTCATATTACGGGTACTGGAGTTTCCGAACCATATCATGGCGGCCATTTTGAAACTGGTGCACAATATGAAACATCTTTTGGTACAGTGTTACTTAGTTTTCCAAGACCTTTCGAACGAGGTATTACTCGACCCATGTTCCCATTTCACATTTCAAAGTTACTCCCGGTACCCCCATTTACGGGGGGGGGCGGGGAGGGGTAGTTTTGGCGGAATTGGTTTTCCCCCTTAGCAATATATAACGTGTACTTCAAACATTTCTTCTATGTTTTATCATTTTTCAGATATTTCCGTGGATTGCTTAAAATGGCCCACCCTGTATGTATAGATTGGGACTCACAGCAAACACTTTTCTCACACCACTAACTAGTGCACCTGGAGGATTAGCACTGTGGAGTAACACTAAAGTAATCCCACGACGTAAGTTTCTAGCTGCTGCGAGAAGATTCCGTAAAAAAGTTGACAGTAATATCCAGCAGAACAAATACAGGTAGTCATACTATATAATTAGGACATTGGTAGTCCCGTTTACTATTACACTGGGTCTGCGGACCCGGGACTTCGCTAAAGGGTGCTAGCCGTTGTACAAATCTTTGGTCGGCTATGAGGCGTATGCCCCTTTTCGTAATTCAATAGCAAATTAAACGAAAATGTTGGCTATCTTCACACGCGGAGAAAAATTCCTAGAGTTGAGGTGTTCTACTTGTGAGCTGGGTTGACCGACTGGCCAATGTTGACAGTTCATTTAAAAATGTAATCAGGTTAAGCTGTATGGATATACAAATTAAATGTTAAAAGAATTTGCGTTAATTCACAGTTCACTGGCCACAATGCAAAAAAAAAAAAAAAACAATAACTTGGTCGTGAGAACGTGGAGATAAAAACGGACTGAGCGATAAGGTTGGCGTCGGTCAGTCGTTCAAACACCTGGCCTGCTCTGACCTGCCGCCAGCATTTCCATAAATAATTTAAGAAAGCAGTTAATTCAGCTCCAAATAACTATAGAACATAGTATTTGCATATTAATGAGTAAGGAAGAAACATTGAGTTTCCAAGTAGTAGAAATACGATTGTCATACACATAGTTCAGATAATGAATGTGGCCTTTGTTACTCACTAAAATCTTCTCACTGTGAAAAAACGTTTCATATATATGTATGGGTGAACGATGAAAGACTCTTTTGTTCTTGATTCGTGGGAAAGAAACAGAATTGTTAGCAGTTCCCATCGAAGAAAGAAATTATTTGCGTCGCAGAAATAAAGTATAAATCGAAGAATGATTTCTGTCTCCAAAATATACTGAGCGTCCACAAAAAACACTTATGCAACCTGGTCATTGATTATAGTTCAAACACTTGGAACCCTGTTAGTTAGAAAACAAAGTTTATTGAAATTATGTGCAATATATGAATGGATGATGATAGTATATACGATGACGGGGCTTATAGTGAACGGTGGGCTCCTCATGTTCATGGATAGGAAGAAGGTGGTCTAACGGTGAATATACATAACGTGGTAGATCTGGAGTCTGATCTAAGAGTTCATGGAAAATCAGATGAGCGTCTGCTATGCGCCGTTGAATGTAACGAGAGCGAAGACTGTACAGATGTAGTAAGAGTGTTAGTATAGATGTGCGACTGTAGACCTTTCGTGTTGGCGTCCATGGTGGTAAGGAATAAGCAATACGTTGCGCTCCAGAATTTGTAGTTTATCATAAAACTTCTGCGGAGCCGATAACCAGGCAACATGTCCATGCGTAAGAGAAGGACGAAGAAATATTTTATATGTATAAAGAATGGTTTTGATGTTAAGATTCCAGTTAGTGTCTTTTCAACAAGTTCATCTGACGACGAATATTAACTTGTAAATTGGAAAAGCGGGGTTCCAAGACAGATCTTGGTCAAAAATACGAGTAACACCAAGGTACTTCAAGCTATTTTGTAATGGTAGAGGCGAACCTAGCAATGTAAGATGCAAAGGTTCTGGATTTCATGTTAGCCATTACTTATTTCTTTTAAGTTCAAACGTCATTTGTGTTTTAGATGGAGTTAATTCAAATTTCCATTTGAGACTCCAACTGACAAGTTTATGAATTGCTGGTTGTAATGTTGCGTTTATTCGATCCACTGAAGAACATAAAGCGATATATGCTGTATCAACAGCAAACTGAAGTACCACTAGTACAATTCTTTGTACTAATCTTAAAATTTGTTTATGTTAGGAAATTCCGTTAAGTATTTAGCTTCTTGATAATATAAGTAGTCAGAAGAATATTAAATAATTTGTGCAAGTGAATATCTATGTTAGGAGGCTGTAATTACTTACATGATATTTCTAATTCTTAATCCATCTTACATTCCAGACCTATAATTTCCGGTTTTACACATATCTTGTTAACATTTATCAATACCTATCTTCAAGATATTATAAAAAGTCCGAGTGCCTTATTACAGTGGAATATTAACCCTTAATTACTCTGGTAAAAAAAAAAAAAAAAACTTTGTTGAGGTCTCCAGTCCCCAATTTTTCTTTAACGAATATTGTATTTGTTTAGCCTTGTTTTTTTAAAATTCCAATTCTGAGCAATGTCCTTGATCTTTAGTCATTGTTTTGGTATTTTCATGGGGGCAAATATACATACTCCAATGTATATTTGTAAAGTTCCATGTATGCATTTAAAAATATACTAGCTGAACCAGCGCTCTCTACACAGCGCATCATTCACATATGAGCATGAATCTCATGCCATTCCTCACATCTGTACATGTCCCTTTACAGACACAAGTGAAAGATGGCAAGGGATACCATAAAGGGGATATATTTTCCAATTATTGTTTTCAATATCTCGCACCGTTGCAAGATTGAGCTTACTTCCGGTTGGAGTTTCTAAATCATGTATGATGAGTGTTTTCTTTCTTCTTGCATGCAAATACATTACATACATAATTAATATTATATCAGTGATATATGGTGTTCATGGGGTAAACACTCCACACAATAAAGATTTATCTTAGCCTGGATGTAAAGGGAAAAGAAAAAAAGAGAAACAAACAAACAAAACAGAAGAGGGGGAAACCCTGTATTGTGCAAATGATATGCATGGAGTAAGTCGTGAGTGGGAACCCTTCATACCTGGTGGGGGAATATTCATGAAGCTATCAGCTTATATCTAATTTAATAGGAATATATAATCCATGTCTTACTTTAGAAGATACAAGGTTCAATCAAAATAAGAAGACTTTTATATCGGACTTCCGAAGAAAAATAAAATAAAATAAATATATGACCGTGTTTATTATATATATAGAATTCCCAGTGATGACTCCCTTTTCAGTTTTATTAAAATTAGAGGAAGAAGTAAAGAAGAGAAGAGAAAGATGGCATAGGAAGAAGAAAAGAAAGAAAAAAGGAAAGTAAGGAGATGAGGAAATAGGGAAACTGTTACTGGATATTTTGAGAAATATGGTAAAGGAAAGTGGATAATTATCGAATTGGGATTATTTCCAATAGCTATTGGGTGAGTATTTGGTATTAAGGTGATCAAAGGTAGACACATGTTAACCCATACCCCCAGATCTAGATCCATGTAACCCCAACTACCGAATTATCCCAATCTAGCTCTGAGATAGGTGAGAAAGTTTAATTTAAACGTTTATTCAATATTTCCGTAAGTTCTTCACTAATATCCAGTACTTGAAGCATAAACGATGAAGTTGCCGGCATGCTAGAATTGACCACAGGCAAAAAATCAAACCAACACACATATTTGTCGAAGATTTTGACTTTCAAAGTTCTCCCATGATGATCATT
This sequence comes from Thermobia domestica, assembly GCF_964235325.1. Classification (NCBI taxonomy): domain Eukaryota; kingdom Metazoa; phylum Arthropoda; class Insecta; order Zygentoma; family Lepismatidae; genus Thermobia; species Thermobia domestica. The sequence goes on along the minus strand of NC_137460.1, from coordinate 40,244,422 downwards.
CGTTCAGGCTATTTCCGTCCTTTTTGCTTCCTTTATAAAGCCAACTTAAATTGAGTTAGTATTGACTTTCAACGATTTTAATTGTCAACTACCATTAGTTATAATAAGTCACACATATATGTCAAAAGAATTGGTGCACTTAATACTAAACCTACACTAGTTTTTCACTCACACTCACATTCATACAGGACAATGTATACTTCAGGTTGCATTTAGTTGAATTAAACCTAACTACATTTCCATAGACATTTATTACATTTCAAGAAAACGTAATTTGACAGAACAGGGAAAAATTTCGATACATGAAAAGAAAATAATAATAGTAATAATAATATGCTTTATAGACATGCATAGAAATCTGTTACTTTCAACAATATCGAATAACACATTTCTCTTTGTAGATACATTAAAAATTGGATTACGTTAAAAAAAAAATCAACAAAACGAAAAGAGAGAGAGAAAGGAAAGAAAAAACAAAGGTTAACCTTGAACATATTTAAAATTCAGTACCAACTAATACATATCAATGTGAAAGAGGAGAGGAAAAATATATAATTGGTTAATCATTTAAAAAAAACTTTGGTAGCATTTTTATGGAGTCTCTATCCCAAGAGGGGAAATTTCGACAATTTTATGAGTTCTTTTCTCACGTCGATAATAACTCCTTTATCAATTCTCTTTATGCACTACGATTGGCGTCCATGAGAGTAGGTAGTCGTTTTTCTTAACTACAGACAAAATAGTTGCTTCACATTATAAATATTTTTCATTTCGTCACTTGACGCACTTGGTATGAACATTCAAAATTTATCAAGATTTAAAATAGTGAATCCAGTCCCCAAGCATTGGGAACATATTTCTATTATATGATATTTCCATGGAGCTAGGTCTCGGGACCTACCCTAGGTCCTGTATTCACATTACTAAATCATTAACCACATCTCAGTTCAAATTAAGATCACTGAATTTTATTTCTGGTTTATATCGTGGAGTCAAGAGATTCTAGTCACTGAACTGACGAATGACAAACAGTTATGTTTCCGGTCGTAGGGGAAGGATTTGGAGCACACTGTTTCATAATTCACTGATTTCGCTACGGTTTCACAAAATAACTTTGGATACGGATTAGGGTTATTTTTACGACCTGTTACTTGTTCTATTTACATGCAACATTTAACATAGTGTTAAAATTTAATAGTTACGAACATTAATAACAAATCAGTAAGGTGTTATTTATTACAAATTACGCGGTAGTACTCTACAATCGCAACTAGTTGGTCAGTATCGGGTGTCAAAAATCTATGGCAACCTAAAACAACAAGGGTAAATATCGAGCCCTATACATACATAGGCGCATATATATATATATATTCATATTACTCAATATAATAAATTTTACTCTAATATCAATCTTAGTATTTCGTCGACACTTAATTTTCTACATAACCTTTTCATATTTAACAAGTATTCACAATTTCTTGGCTCAAAACAAACAAAAAACCCTGACTAACAAAAATTCTTTTCTTTTAATAAGGTTGCAACATTGAAATGTATATATAAACCCGACAATCAATAATAATTCTATTTACTAAGATCCGCGTATAGAGAAAAGGTTGATATTATTTAATAAGTCGACACAAGAAGTGGAAATACAGCAAGTAGAACAGGCACGTAACTTTCTAAACTATGTAAGCATACATACATAAATGTATATACAGAGAAAGAAAAAATCAAGATTATTTAAAATTAGTGGGCCCAAACTACTAATACATACACACCATATAACCAATCAATAGAAAGAAACTAGAAATCAGTAATCAATAGGTATAGTTTGTACGATCGATGAATAATAATCAAGTTTCTGGGAATCTGAAATCGTAGTGTACCCTTACGTCAGTCCCTCCCATGGTGGGTTGAGTATCGTGAAAAACGGTCCTGAGTTGTTCAGAAATACCGGAAAATACCTCCACGAATTATATACCTCGATGTCTCAGTTAATACATATAATCGAAATAAGTGATATGAACATTGTAGTTTTCATGGGTTTGAGAACCGGGGGGAGGTTGAAATTAACAAAAAACCTTTAGAGAAGAAGAAAGAATAGGTAAAAAGAAAGGAGACAGAACACTACAACTACGAAAGATAAGTGGTCGAATTTACGTATACAACATACTATAACCAAATATTTTCTTTTATGCCAAAAGGGGTTCGGCTTACCAAATAAATAGCCGAAAAACAAATATCTTAAACAACGAGACGAGTCTGTGCCCTCGATGGGATTTTCGGAAAGACAAAGGCTTTAGGAAAATTCCACCACTCAACGTATCCGGTCAACGCCATTAAAGACCCCGGCCATACCGGAAGGTTAGAGCAGAATCTTAATTTGGAATTTCAAAAAGAAAAAAATCCGACCTCTCAGAAACTAAGAAAGTCCGGAATAGTAATGAAACTAGAGTAATAGCTAAGATATCCCTAACAAGTAATTTGCCAAAATAAAAAAAAAATTAAATAAACTGAATTTTGGATCGGTGATTTCAGTGACCAAACATCACCGATGGCTACCCTGCGCAGACATGCCAAGGTCTGGGACGTCGTTAATTTCCATCATCTAATTAGACTAAGAAAAGAAACGAAAATACTTAAGAGGGTCAGGGGTCGACGGGTACGCAATGGACCTAGATATTAATTTAGTAGCGGTTGATTTAATTTGATTTACCCCGTCTGTCCTATTAGCTATATGAACACTGTACGGTAAATAATGTAAGCAACGTAGAAAAAAATCTCGGAGAGTCAATGAATGTTAAAGGTACAAATGGCTAAACCTGTACTTTCCGATAATACCAGAATATAGCAGTTATATTTCTTAATTATCATTTCTGTAAACCTTCAAAGGTAATTCCTACATGATGCTACCCTATCTGATGAAAGACTTAAGAACCGGGGCTGTTAATATGAGGTACTTAAATGTGAAGTAACATATAATTCCCAACTACACATTACTATTCAATAGCAAACTCGGTTAAATGAATGCATTGGTGTAGAAGTCAAAACGCGAGAAATTTTCAGTAAACATATTCATATTCTCAATATATAATATACACTGGGCCTATTCACTTAAGTACAGGTGTGGTATTATCTCATTCATATTTTATATCATAATCGTATTATTACTATATCATTACATTTATTCATTATTTACTCATTTCCACGCGAAGTAATATTTTACAGACACCCTATTACATACATTTACACGCAGGCCATACACATATGACATTATGCACCAATAAATCTATAATTATCGCAATCCGTCACGTTTAAACTGCCACACGATAACATTCATCGAACCACGGACTCTGTTCTGAAACACCAAATTATATTTACTCCGCAGTTTTGAAAAAAAATTCATACGTGCATTCACTGAAAGTTAAATTGTCAACGATTATTTTATTTCTGATTTGCTGATAGAACTAAAGCAACAATGGAATATCTCTACAGCAACGGGAAAAGAGAATTTAATATTGCATTTTGAAACAAACAGTAACATCATGTAGGCTTACTTCTATTAAGAAAATAGACATTCTTGATTTCAGTGGATATTTCGGTTTCTAATTGACATAGCAAGCTGTAATTTTCAGAACTACGAGATCTCATGCCATTTCATTGAAACGTACATTCATATGAACCGAAAACCATGTCCACGGGATGTAATTTAAGAATAAGGGGCCAAAATCAAACAATCTAGATCAATAACTCATGCAATGACGTAATATCAACAAACAATTTATTACCAAAAACTAACACGATGGCGCTGTAGTCAAGAAATAATTTACCGTATACTGAAATATACTCTTACACTTATTAATCAGAACTATAATATTTACTCTGGTTTGGTGTACTTCGAGTTAAACAAATGGTACTAAATTAACGCATGTTGTATACACTGTCCATGCAGTAAAAATCACGCATTCACACAGAACTACTAACTACATACACCACAATAAATACTACACATGAAAACTACTAACTAAACCAGCACCATTTATTATAGGCATGTTAAAGACAAGTACCTTCAAACACATTACTTCTTGTCGGTATATAAAGCTGGCTCTATTGAACTTTAGGGGGACAAAATAAGAAGTTTAACCCTAGGTCCAATTGACCTGGCCAATTACTTAAAACATGTTTACTAGAATTTGAAGCCCTGGGGGCATCTTAACAAAGTTTATTGAGGGACCTTTCCCCTGAGAGGGGAAAAGGCCCTAAAACAAACAATAACTAACACATTCCCCCGCTAGAAATGGTTCAATTTGGAGAGAGAATAGGAGCCCTTTTTGTTAGCTTAAGCTGCCATTCTGCTGATTAGTATTACAGCTATGAAATCTACGAGATAGATGCAGTTACTGATTAATAAAAAAAATCACATTTATCAAATACACGAACGAAACACAAAACAGGTCGTATTTTCCCTAACCCCTAACTGAATTTGAAAGGATCAAAAATCACTCTCCTATACTGTCTATTCTAGTTTCGCAGCATCGTGGCGTCCTTGCAAACTGAAATCCTGATCTTTCGTTGAAATATTAACTGATTATTTAATAAAAATGTAAATTTTGGGCTCCTAATCAGTCTTCGGTGTTTATTTAGGGAATTAAATTAAATTTCACCTTGAATTAACTAAAATATCAGTCCTTTCTAGCGGAAATTTGGAGCAGTTGATGTCACCGGCTGTGCTGGTAGAATCGTCCTTGCTAAGAGTGATAACATTGCGCCGAAAACGACAGGGATAGGAGGATTCCTCCAATCAGGGCGAAATCTTTCAGCCGCGGAAATTACAAAGCAAATAGAAATTGGTGAAATCCAGATATAACCGCATCTGAAAGTGACTATGGACTAGTGAGAGGGGGTGAGGAAAGGTTTAGTTACCTGGCTAAATTCTACATTGGTTTGAAATTAAGAAAATTTATATCCAATGGCGGAACTATATTTCGGTATGACGCCAGAATGGTAAACCTTGTAACTATTCAACTTGTATATGCGAAAATGGGATTTACAATTAATCAAAATATAAATAAATATTTTATTCCGTGAAAATATGATTCCTAATGAGACCTTTCGATTCATTACATTAATTTGAAGTAAAGAGGATACGTACATCGTGTAATTAAACCGAAATCGAATTAAAAAAAAAAATCATTAGGTACAGGGTGAGAAAAAAGTAGCCATTGCTCTCAACTGTAATGGTACATTACATGGAGAAAGGATTATCCTTCGTTTTTCATCATCATTTGGTCATGAAACAAACATCTGAGAAATATACTATGTTATGTTGAAACGTATAACTCATAGGATATGATGCTTTACTTTTTTAAAATTTCAACACGTCTGTGTACCCCTAAAAAAATGTAATAAAGAAATAACAGTCAAGCTTTTTAACTATTCAATTAAAACTGGACAATCTACACAAAATTTGGAATCAACCAGCAAAAACGGTACTTGTGGTTTTCGAGATCCCATTGTTGAAAGAATTGGAGACAAACATATAAACCTAGCATTTTAAAATATAGACTAGTTGAACATCTCTATGACACAGCGCATATTCACATATGAGTATGAATATCCTTGTCATTCCTCACAACATCTCTACATGTTCCTTTACAGACACAAATTAAGCACGTCTTGATAAAAATCGACAAGAGGTATCATAAAGGGAAGATTTTTTCGATTATTTTATTCAATATCTCGCACCGTTTGCAAAATTTGAGCCTACTTCCGGTTGGAGTTTCTAATTCATGTACCTAGGTATGGTCAGTGGATTCTTTCTTCTTATATGCAGTATGTAATAAGCATATACATTACATACACAATGAATTATAATGTCAGTGATATATGATGTTCATTGGGCAAAACACTCTACATAATGAAGATTCACCTTAGGCTAGAGAAATGGTTATCCTTCGTTTTTCATTATCATTTGGCCATGAAGCAAACGCCTGAGAGATATACAACTATGTTATGTTGGAATGTATAACTCATAGGATATGATGCTTCACTTTTTAAAATTTCAACACTTCCAGTGTATCCCTAAAAATGTAATAAAGAAATAACGGTCAAGTTTTTTAAACTTTCAATTAGAACTGGACAATCTACTCCAAAACTTAGAATTGACCAGCGAAAACGGCACGTTTTTAGCACTTGTGGTTTTCGAGATCTCATTGTCGAAAGGGTTGGAGACAAACATATAAACTTTTCTTTGGAGACAAACATATAAACCTTGTATTTTAATATATAGATATATAATTTCATTCCTGTTTGAAGATGGGATAGCTGCAGAATGTGACGCCTTTCCTAAGGCCAGTGGCATCTGTTGTATCGTTTTGGGAATCCTAAGTATAAAACTTCAAATTTATAATTGCAAAAGCTAACAATATAGGCTTGTATATAAATTGAATTTCCATTCTCGACACGCAATAAAAAAAAAATAGTAACATTTACACTTTGGTGGGTACTTCAGACCCCAATTAACTCATATTAGAAACAGTCAGAGTACTTTTCTTAAAATACAATGACAGTTCGCGTCAAACTTAATAACGTCAACTAGTGGGAAAATCTTATTTTGTGGAATTTTTTGACATTGATTTTCTCGAAAAGGGATAAAGGAAATTTTCATGGAAATCGGCACAAATATGGGATTTTTCATCGAGAAGAATAAAATTCTCTATAGGTGGACAGTAGACTAATGACTCCTCAATAATCTTGAAATCTGTTAATTGTCAAATTTTGTTACGGAAAAATGTATGCTAGTGCAGAAGTAGTTTGTAATTTTCTAAAAGCAAGCTCCAATAAATGTAAATCGTGCTCTGGTATTTTATAAATACAAAGAATATAATTAACGGGAAAAAAAGTAAAATGCAAAATGAGAAACAACCAACTTCAAAAATGTTCTACACAAAATGACTGGAGAATGGAGTTTTTTTAAGTCATTATGCTCTTTACAATATGATGACACAAAGAAATAACGTAATACTAAATCTGACGATAAAATGTACTTGATTTCATCAACATTTTCAATCGTCTCTTTCACTTAAGAAAAAAATAAATATTCTATGCTAAATCTTTCGAAAAAAAAAAAAAGAAAGCTTTCATCAATTACTTGATAAATGTGGAAGATCGAAATTTACAGGTAGTTTATTCAAATATTGGTGCGACATACAATAGTTTCGCTTTTCATACATTTTTTTACTCCTTATTTTTCAGCTAGTATAAGTGGGAAATTTAAGAGCAGAATGGGAATTTCTGCCTCTTGAGGTAAGATTTTATAATGCTTCAGGGTTGGCATCATTTTAAGCCATCTATCAATTACCTTTAAGTTTAGGGAGAACCAAATGGCAACTGGGATTTGCGAGATTCCATCAGAGTAGTTGAAGGTTAATTGACGTGTTTAAGTGAGTAAGTTGACCAATGTCATAAAATGTCTCGTATTTTACAACAGCAATTACCTGAAGTTAGACAACAGAGCGTATTTTACACATACAAAAAGTGAATATTTTTTTTATAGTTTATTGCACGAGAAAACAGACTTTATTGACCGTATCTTTCATTTATCAGAAAACCAATTTTAGCTGAAAGTGTCGGATCAAGGCGCCAACTATGCTCGGCAACTTACAACTTGGACACTTGGGTAGGCACTTTCAGACCGCTTTCTAAAAGTACTGGAGAGGTTTGAGAAAAGCCTTCGGGGTCTCATCCTAAACGAAGGGAAAATCCCAACCTACACCTCCTCGTGGGACAAAGCGGACAACGTCTTTGGCGGCTAACGTAGGTGGTGACCGACCGACTCCCGGAATAAGGAGTCAGCTTCTACCAAGTTCCAACGGCCTTCTCGAAGGGTAGATGAGCGGGTGGAGATCAGGGCACCTTCTTGTCGTTAGGAGGGGAAACTGTCCTAAAAGGCGGATGAACCACTAGATGGTCAACGGCATGGAGATGTGGAAAAGAAATGGGAATACTACCACATTATCTTTTTCCCAGAAGGAACGCAGGAGGAGAATAAATAAATATGATGGTTCTTCCTGAGGCAAAAAATTCCGGAGGTAAAATAGTCCCCCGTTCAGATCTCCGGGTGGGGACTACTCCGGGAAGAATCATCAGAGGAGAAAATAATACCTTTCATTTCAGCATGGGAACCTGGAACGTACGAACTCTACGACGTGAGAGAAAAATTGAACATTTAAAAGTGGAAATGGACAAATGTAAAGTGAGATGGCTAGGGAAAGATGAAATAATATCGGGAAATTATAGAATATACTATTCGGGTGGCGATAAGGTCGAAAATGGTGTCGCGATAGCAATGAAGAACGAAGTAGCAAGAAGTGTAACCAAAGTTGAATACTGCAGTGCCCGATTGATGTTTGTAAAACTACATGCAAAACCAGTGGATATTGTGATATTACAAGTGTATAAGCCAACAACCGACCATGATGATAATGAAGTAGAAGTAATGTATGATCAGATTAGTGACATATTGCATCAGGAAGGAAGAGGTAAGGTCAACGTCATAGTTAATGGGAGACTTCAACAGCATAGTAGGAGAAGGAGCTGCGAATAAGGTAGTGGGACCATTTGAACTAAGTAGAAGAAACAAACGAGGTTATCGATTTCTGTAGGCAACATGACCTGGTGGTAATGAACATGTGATTTAATAAAATAAAAAAAAAACAAGCTGTACACCTGGAAAAGTCCAGAAGATACGAAACGCTACCAAATCGATTACATTCTTGTGAAGCAACGTTTCAGGAATAGTATACGAGACGTGAAGACACTGCCAGGAGTGGACATTGATTCGAATCACAATCTCCTGGTGGCGGAAGTGCAAACCTGGTTAAAGTCGATCAAGAAAAATGGAAGGAGAAATCGAAAATGGAACTTAGAGCGACTAAGGAATATCGACGATGATGTGAAAGAAGAGATTAAAGAAAAATTCTGTGAAATATTCGATATGGTTGACAATATTGTGAAATATCTGTGTAATTACTGTGATGTGAAAGTGAGATGACTGCGAACTATTAATTTAAATTGTTAAATTTTCTTTCATTATTTTCATGATTATCACGACTCCCTCTAAATTCCAACGGAAAAAACTTTTATTAATGTAGTACATTACCAGACAGTTTGAATAAGCATGTATTTGCTAATTGTCACTTTTGAAATTGTCAATAAACTCGACTAGTTTCCTTCACCTTTCTGCGTTCCTTTCTGCCCAGCTTCACATATCCAAGTTCACTGAACGTCAGAGTCATCACTTTACAGCCAGACAAAATCACGGACGACACATTGAACACTTGGAACACTTCGAAAACTTGGAACACCTTGAAACTTGAGTTTTATATCTGAGTAGTGGCATGAAGGTGTAGGAGAACATCATCGTGAGAGGCACATCGTCAAGAGAGAATTCGACGCCCTTGGCAGCCCAACAGGATTAAGATCCAGTTGTTGGTTGACTCCAGTACATTCAGGCTCCTCCAGGGAAGACTATTCATCATCCAGATGATCAGGACGACACCAGTCTAATTGGATTTGTCAGGCTAGTGCTCATCCTTTATCTTCTAATCATAACCTATCTCTCCCATCTATTTCCCCAACTACCCATTTTCAAAATTAAAACATTTGAATTTCATTTAAATTCAACCATAATTTTGCAGTTAAGTACCGTGTTGTGCATCAGTTTCATCTCCAATTGTTGCATTTATTTAATGAGTATTATAGGGGTTGTTCTGAGCTATGACAGATGGCATAGCACCGCCACAATATAGAGAATAGTTGGGGAAACGTTAAACAGATTCTACTTGGCACACTCGACAAGAACATTGGCAGGTTGGAAAGGGCACCGAGAAAACCATGGATAACTGAAGCAATGCTTAAGAAGATGGAGGAAAGCAGAAGGACGAAAAACACGGACATCAAGGAATACAGAAGGCTGAATAATGAATTGACAAGAGAAACGGACAAAGCCAAAGAAAAGTACATGGAGCAAATATGTGAAGAAATAATGGAACTTCAACAGTGCAGCAGATATGATCTGATGTACCAGAAAGCACAAGAATTAGGAGGGAAAGCTAACAAAAGTATACGAAAGTTCGGCATCGAAGGTCAACAAGGTAATGTAACCACTGACCATCAAAGAATCCTTAGAATTTGGGAGGAATACATAAAAGATCTGTATGATCAGAAGAACCGCCCAAAAGATATTACGATCGAAGCAGAGGAAAAGATGGATGATGATGAATAAGGACTCAGTATATTGAAAAGTAAAGTAGTACAAGCAATCAAAGACATGCAAAGGAAAAAGGCTACTGGAGACGACGACATAGCAGTAGATTTGCTCAAGGGATTAGGAGATAATACAATCAAAGTACTGACTTCACTTATTAACAATATCTGCCTGAGTGGAGAATAACCAAAGGATTTTCTTGATGTTACAATGATTACATTGCCCAAGAAAAAGCAAACAAAGAAGTGCAGCGATCTCAGAATCATTAGCCTGATTTCCCACACTGGAAAGATCATTGCACGCATACTGAACAGGCGGCTGGAAAGTAAGATAGATGAGAAGTTAGAAGAAGATCAATTTGGATCCCGGAAAGGAAAAGGCACCAGAGATGCTATTGGATTGATGAGAATTATATCAGAAAGAATTCTTGATGTAAAGGAAGAGTTATGTTTGTGCTTCATAGACTGGAGAAAAGCTCTCGACTGATTCAATTGGACGAAACTTCTGGAAATACTTAAAGAAATCGGAGTAACTGGAGAGATCGACGACTCATTCACAACCTGTACATAGGACAACGAGTGAAGTTGCGCTTGAAAGAATGAGAAACCAATAGTGTAGAGATTGGAAGAGGAGTCAGACACGGATGTAGTTTGTCGTCCCAAGTATTCAACATTTACAGTGAATGTTTAATGAAGGAAGCATTAGTAGGAGTTAGAGATTTCAAGATTGGAGGCAGATCATTAACAAGAGCAGGTATGCATATGATACAGTTATAAAAGTTCAAACCGAAGGAAGACTACAGGAAATGATTGACAAAATAGTTGACACTGGAAAACTGTATGGAATGGAAATTAACATCGAAAAGTCGAAAGTCATGATAATATCCCATGGAAACACGCCCTTACGGATCAGAGTAGAACAAAGAGAACTTGAAGAGGTCGATAATTTCAAGTATCTGGGAAGTATTTTGACGAGAGACGCTTACTGCACTAAAGAGATCAGGTCAAGAATTGCCATAGCTGAAGAAGTATTCAGCAAGAAAAGATCACTTTTAACTAGCAGGCTCAATATTGAACTTAAGAAGAAGCTGGTCAAGTGCCATATATGAAGCATTGGACTGTGTGGTTCAGAGAGTTGGACATTACGGAAGTTAGAGAAGAAATATTTGGAGAGCTTCGAAATGTAGTGTTGGAGGAAGATGTAGAAGATAAAATGGACAGAGAGAGCAACAAACGAAGGTGTTTTAAAACGGACAGGAGAGAAGAGGACACTTCTAGCCATCATTCTTCGTAGAAAGGCCAATTGGATTGGACATATCTTGCGAAGAAATTGTCTTCTTCACACCGCCATAGAAGGAAAGATGGAAGGGAAGCGAGGAATAGGAAGAAGAAGAACCCAGCTGATCGATGATTTTAAAGATAGGAGAAAATATTGGGAGTTAAAAGAGGAAGCTGAAGATTGAGGAAAGTGGAAGAAACATTTCCAGGCCCAAGTCTAAAACTGAAAAAAAAATCCTCGTTAGTCCCAGGACCTGCCGAAAGGCAGAATACTTAATAATAATAATAATAACAATAATAATAATAATAATAATAATAATAATAATAATAATAATAATAATAATAATAATAATAATAATAATTTTAGACCCAAAAAAACTTCAGTTCAGAAAACTACTTCAGTTCCTCTATCACTGGGAAGAAGATTATCGCCAGAAAAAGGCAGATATTCCTTCTGTTATTTTTGACTTTCTTCTAAACTGCAAATAATTGGCATGATTCAGATCTTGAGAGCCTGGTGTGACAGCTGTGGTAGTCAAAATAAATAAATAAATAAAAAAAAAAATAGTGATGGTGGCAATTGTTTCACATTAGCTTTCGAAGTGAGCTTCACGAAAGTAATGCCTTTTTCCCCACTGTTAACAGTTCGTACCTGCCATTAGACCGAGTATTCGATAAAATTGAAAAGTCCCTTTTTTTTTAAAAAAAAAAAATGATAATCTCGCAGAAGAATATGCGAATATTTTTCAAGAAGATGGAACCATCATTGATCTTGTACGAAAAGTAGCTGATTATAAGTCTGCCATAAACTCTGTTATCAGACCACCTCAACAGTGGCATTTAAGAGTTTATTTGCTGCTAAGCGATTCTTATTAGAAATAAGTTCAACCAACGTTCTCGTACAGAATGAGGTGAACTATAGATTCGATTTTGGTGCGGAAATGTCTGCCTCAAAGAAGGGAAAGGGATTGGAAGACACTTACTTGATCCTTCGACCAATCATTGGAGTATTATAAGTCAGTAATTTTTAATAAATCTCCTTCAAGACCACCTCTGTAAATCAATATTCTGACAACGAGTATCCTGAGGAAAATGTTTATATAGGTGTTTGAATGAAATTGTATGTTTTTACTAATAACATCTATGAAATGAAATGAAATACAGATTTCATTTCATTACGTCCCACGGTTTAAAGGTCGTAAAGTTTTACGTCCCCTGGTTATGGCTAAAGGAGATGGTGATGATGAGAATGAATTAAATGGTGGAATGAAGAAAGTGGGAGGAAATTGGAGAACTTAGAAAACCCACGTACAAGGTGTTTGTCCATCACAAAATTCAGTTGCCGAGAGCTGGGATCGAATCAAGGACCCGATGCACCAGAGGTGAACGTTCCCAATGAGCCACCGCATTCCCTTAATGTGATTTAGATAACAGGCCTGAAGTCAATGGACGGTTTTCGTAAATGAGATACTGAAGGGTTCCATAAGCCATATAATTAGTTTATATATATAATGTATCTATATATGATGTATCTGGGGAATAAAGTTAATTAATTCAATGTGTTTACATCTAGTAATGCATTTTATAGGTCAACCAAATAGCTGTATCAAAGCAATTTTATGGGCCAGCTAATAGATAAACATATTACACAATGGATGTAGGTGTTTACTTTGATAGTACAGAACTTCCCTCTCGTGCCTGTTGATAAAAGCGAGTGTGAGAAGTTGACAAACTATAATCATTAGCGCTAATCAATTCTGTCTCCTTCATCTCTCTACTAATTACAGTGAAGTGAAATTAGAGGGAGACCAAAAATAAGCAGCGTGAATCCGTGGCATATCGAAATGCTTAACGCTAGTGTTTTGCTTTTAATAAATAATGGTCGCCAGTCAATCACATCGTCTTTTAAAGGTTCAATGTCTAACTACCTTGTGTTGTTCTCCGTTTTGTAAGTTAACTCGTTGGTTAGGAGAATATTGATTTTTTAATTATTTTTATCTTTTTGCCTTCAAAACAAAATATTTCCGATAGAAACTACATGTTGAGTAATACTCGTATGACATCTTTTATGTTACGTGTTCAAGTTGTGTAGGGTAAAAATTATTGGATATCTTTCTAATTGCTACTTGTTCCACCTGACCTTTCGACTCATTTTTTAAGGAATGTCTTAATACTAGCAGAATGCCCGCTCTTCGGACGGGTTTCATTTTAGACATAAAGGGCACCAAAACTGTCACCATCAACTTAGGAACCCCAAAACTATGAATTGGACACAATGTCAGCCTTATTAAATTATTTTCACATGTCATCATTCCCTCTTTAGGATACTACTGAGGGTTAAATTTGGATTTAAACGGCGTCGGAAGTGTCACTATTCATCTTAGCGACCCCGAAAACTGTGGGTTCGGCACTAATATCGGTAATTTTCAATCATATATATATATATATATATATATATATATATATATATATATATATATATATATATATATATATATATATATATATATATATATATATATATATATACTAGCCTTTGGCTAGCTGGGGGCTCCGCCCTTGCTGCGCCTACGGCTTCACACCTCTTAAACCCATAATTGTACCGAATTTCAAGTTTCTTTTCCTATCTAAAAGGTAAAATTTTGTTTCCCACGAAAACTTCCATTTAAATAACATGGAAATTACTTATTACCCCTTTAGATCTCTTAAAAATTAAAAATATTCACTTTTAACAATTTTCCTGTCGGTTAGTCCCCGAAGGCTGCAATAATGCCAAATTTCATTATTCTAATCCTGCCGGAAGTGCCTAAACATTTTGGGTTGTAGAAGACATCCCATGTAAATAACATAGGAAAGATTATTCAGTTCTACATAAAACCACTCTAAAGTTGGATTTTTTTTTCACTGATTTACTTAGGTAACGCTAACGAAAACATACACACATACCGAATTTCAAGTTTGTATTACAATTCCAAGTACCTAAAATATGAGATTATAGGTCCATAAAAAAGGCCCATTTAAATAACATGGGGAATTTTTTCATCTCCCCTTTAGACCCCCTAAAATCTAAAAATATTAACTTTTGGCAATTTTTCTGTCGGTTAGTCCCGAAAATCTACAAGTCATGTCAAATTTAATCATTGTAACCCTACAGGAAGTGCCCTATAATTTGGGAGTATAAAAAGTTTTCCATATAAATAATATGGGAAAGATTTTTCAGTTAGTGTTTTTTTTTTTTTTTTTTTTTTTTTTTTTTTACTGATTTACTTAGGTAATGCTAACGAAAGCGTACAAGCATACCGAATTTCAAGTATTCATTCCAATTTCAAGTACTTAAAACATGAGATAATAGGTCCAAAAAAGACCCATTTAAATAACATGGAGAAATTCTTCACCCCTCCTTTAGATCCCCTAAAAATTTAAAAAAAAAAAAAATCTTTTGGCAATTTTGCTGTCGGTTAGTTTTGGAAAGCTACAATCATGCCAAATTTCAACTTTCCACGTCAACTGGAAGTACCCCCTTTAATTTATGTCAGTTCATGTAGTTTTATATTTTAGGTACTAAAGTGGGAAATTTTTATTTTCACTGATTTACTTAGGTAACGCTAACGAAAACATACACACATACCGAATTTCAAGTTTGCATTACAATTCTATAGAATTTTATACAGTGTTGCAATCCCAAGATAGTTCGTTTTATAGCTCTCGGGAACGGTTCGAGATATCGATTCCACACAAAAACGCCATTGCAGTTGCTCACTACAGGAAGACTTGTTGTTCACATTTCCGCATATTGTCTCATGAAATTTCTTTCTACAGTAACTCTATCATGTGCCCTTTCTGGGTGAATCCTTTATCAATCCCGTTAGTCATTGGATAGTGTGCATACTGTAGTTTACTCTCTACTGTACATTTTGTCCTTCTGCAGTCTTCTTCTTGTACATTGTTCATTTCTCTGTACGGAACCCATAATTTCTCAGCTTTAGAGACTCGTATCTCCCTTATTTAGCAACAATGATAACCCACCTTTTGCTTATTTTCTTTCACATTTTATGTCAATTGTTTTAATGCAATTAAATAGTATACGTACTATCTGAAAAACTATAAATTTGTATTGGGATAGCAACTGTTTGTGTGACTACTGTCGTCACGCATCACGCGTTACCGCTCCCGTAGGTATCAGCTGACCTGCATATTTTTTTTTATTTTCTGCCTTTTTCTCGCGTTTTTGAGATTTAACTCGGCACAGCCTCACCCGGTCACTGCTTGGTATATGTATTACACGTAGCAGGTAAACAAGGCATTTCCGCACCAAATGACTATCACCACGATGATTAGCGATCCACAATCAGTCAGGATATCAATTTTCATAAATATCTAGCTGTCACGGTTCGCATACGTCCCTTGTCAGGTAAGTAAACAGAAACAAATGGAAAAGGAAGGGAAGCGGAGTCCTTGAAAGTAAAACGTAGACAAATTCACCAGTGTTCAGAAGATGCTGTCTACAATGCAGTGAGCAGCGTAGGTAGGTAGGTCATAGTGAGTCAATGGGTCGAAGTGGGTCACATGCTGTTGACTCACGACCCACTCCATCTCTGAACCACGGTAAGCGTTTCCTCACGAATACATCGAACGGCTATTTGTTTATATGCCACAACATACAGAGGTACAGAGCACGTGTACCATACCCACACCATACTGATTTAGAAAGGTTAGAGATGTACAGTTCTGAAATTATTATTTCTGTATAACCATGTAACGAATCTGTCGCTTAAGTTTCGTTACACTCACACCTATTCTTCTTGTTTCTTATAATTTTTACAAACAGCAGTATATTTATAATAGTACCATTGTTGTAATTACAAAGTACTTAAACTAAAGTTAGCGAAAATGTGCCGTACTGAAAGGGATAATTTTTTCTTCAAATATTAAATATGACTTAGGAAGCACTGAGACATCGATCAAAGTGGATCAAAACCATACGGAAAAAAAGAAGAAAACACACTCTTTTCATTTGCCCCACTACTAAAAATTTTAGGAAGTTGAGGAAGACAGGAAGGTAGCGAGGAGGAAAAAAGTGGCACACGCTAGTACTGGCTGGTGTAAGGTACGTGAGTTCGAAGTGTGGTTTAACGCAAGAAATAAACAAGAAAAAGTGGATAGCAACTGCAAGTAAGTGCCAGGTAAAGGCTGCATGCCATTTTTTCCCTTTCTTGTTCTTCTTTATAAATTAGGTTTTCGATTATCTAAAGTCGGTTTCTTTTTCGTTAACAAGGAAATCAATAAATACAAGTAATACATTTAATTTTTATGCAAATGTTGAGTTTTTCATCAAAACGTTGTAATGAAAGCTTTATAATTAGTCATATGATAAAAATGTATACGAGCTACCTTGTGGTGACATGGTTAGCGTACGCGACTTTCGCGCAGAAAACTCTGGTTCGATTCCCGATGAGAGCTTATATATAAAGTTAACCAAGAAAGTTCTGTCGCTTTTCCACCCACCACCTTCGAACATCGATATTTCACCTAAGACGTACCTAGAAGATCAAAATTAGTCCCCATCAGCATCGACGACCTTGAAGGTCGTGGATTCCATCGCGATACAACTTGGTGGGCAGTGAAGTGAAGAAGGTATCAAGTGCATTTTGCACCTCTACTAGGGATTTGAACTGACATCCTCTAAGGTGATTGTCCAAGGAATAGAACAGGTGATAATCGGACGGTGCAATGTCCGAAGAATATGGCGGATGCAGTAATGTTTCCCATCTAAGGCATAGAGTGGTGTCCCGGGTCATCCTAGCCATGTGGGGTTTAGCGTTGTCCTATAACAGAAGGACTCCTTTGCGATTCAGAAGTACTGGCTCCGGAGTTTTGAGTTTTTCTTGAACACAGCTCAACTGCTGACAGTACACAGTTACACTGATGCTTTGACTAGCTGGTAGCAGTTCGCGATGCACGATGCCGTGAGCAGTCCACCAAACACAGAGCAGGACCTTCTTCTGGTGCAGTGCTGGTTTCGGCTGTTTTGAAACCAGTTCATGAGGTGCTACCAATGATAATGGCGCCGTGGAGCTGCGTACAGGACCCACTTTTCATCACATGTCAACACCCTGTCCAGAAATGGCTTCTTTATCAGACAAGACAGCAAAGAAACACAGTGCCTACTTGCGTTGCCTTCTGGCCCGGAGTCAAATCATGTGAGACCCATTGACCAAACTTGTAGTGCTTCTCAAGTTGATGCAGATGCTGCCGAATGGTCTCTTCACTCACACTGAATTGTAATCCCAGTTCCTCACATGTCTGGCCACTATTCTCCTTAATTGCTGCCTGAAGATCTTCGTTTTGTACATGTGTTCATCTTTCGGCACGTGGTGCGTCTTCGAGTGTTTTGTCACCGTTCTTAAACTTGTTAAACCACCGCTGCAGTGTCCGCGTGGTCACGACACCCTCACCAAATGCCTGGTATATCTTCCACCCCGCTGCAGGGACGTTTGATCCCAGTTTGAACTCGTACAGCATACACGCCCTTATGACTCTCTGTGGAGGTCCCATGTTCACTCTGTCCTTACGCAAATTCACGGTGTATTTGAACTGCCACAATCAGGTAGTATGTTGAATATACCCACACCAACAACTGATCTTTGCCTTACCTCCATTCGCATTGAACCCACGGTGTGAGGGCTAATTGAACACAGACCTCCACAAAAAGCGACAGAATTTTCTTGGTTACCTTTATAGTTCAGATTCCACGTTAAGCTGTAGATCAATACTTCATATATCCTCGATGCTGAAAGGGACGCTAAAAATAATCCATGCAAACGAACTTACTTTATATGTTTAACACTATAAAATTTATTTTTCTCTTATGTAAGTGAATTACTTTAGTAGTTTAATTAATTTTTGCTTTGTGTCTCATACACGACCTTAGTCGTTTAATATTTAGTCCACCATATCATAGACGACCTTAGTTGTGTCATTTATCATTATCCTTCTTCCTGTAGACGTTTTATTTTTTTATTCATGTCACATCATACACAGGATGATCTAATAAAACTCCTCAACGTCTATATAGAGGAGACTATGAAAGAATTGTTTGATAAAAAGGACCAAGGCGTAAAAGTAAATGGCCAGGTTTTCAGCACAATAGGGTTTGCTGATAACATAGCGCTGATAGTGGAGAACGAAAAGAACTTGAGGGAAGCATTTTCAAACTTGAATGACCAATTGAAAAAAAAAATGCAAAATGAAGATAAATAAGACCAAAATGAAAAGTACACAAGAACAGGACAGGAAGAGGCAAACATATGACTAGATGGAGAGAAGATTGAAGACGTAAAGACGTTTCCCTATTTAGGAAGTCTGATATCCTCGAACGGAAGAAGTGAAAAAGACGTAAGTTCCAAAATAACACAGGCTAAACAAGCATTCAATAGGAAAAGAGGACTGCTAACATCAAGAAATGTGTCGTTGGACGTTCGTAAACGATTTACTAAGACTCTTCTGGTATGGAGCGTGGTGCTTTGCGGATCAGAGGCGTGGACACTGAGAACAGCTGAAATATCCAAGCTGGAAGTATTTGAAATGTGATGTTGGCGCAGAATGCTGTGCATATCATGAACCGAAAGGAAAAGGAATGAAGACGTACTAAAGGAGGCTAATGAAGGACGACAGATCATGAAGATAATAGGAAAAAGAAGAAACAGCATGCTTGGTCATCTTATTCGGCACTCCGATTGGATTGTTGAGAGAGAGAGAGAAAGACAGAAGGAAAACCAAGAAGAGGAAGACCAAGGATAGAATATCTAGCTGCAGTTACGAAGAAGAGGTCTTATCAAAGTATAAAACAGTTCTCCTAAGGGAGAGAGAAGTTTTAAAATTTCCTTGTTGCCCACCAACCTATAGTTGAGGTGAGGAAGGATATACTTTAAAGACTAATAAAACATAAAGTACCGTATTGCAGATAGAAAGTTGTTTGTTCAAAAACACAAAATGGTATTGAAAACAGTTTAGATGAAAGTGCAGGTCTTCCTGTAAAATTATTCTTATACTCTCCCTTTGACGTTCAATAACTACAGCATGCTTTCTTGCAAAACGTTTTGGAGGCTGCGAAACTGTCTCACAGCCTGAATGTTCTCAGACATACAGCACTTTTAAGTTGGCTAGATGACTTTTTTTCAATGTTGAGCTCGTTCGGAAATTCTCGACTTACTGTAAGATAGTATTTCGATCAAGAACTTTTTTTTATTTCTTGGAATAGCAAGCTTTAAGTGAAATGATCTTTGCACTGATGATGAACTAATAAGAGAACTGGTGCTTTTGGGGAAAAATTCGATTGCGTGTGCGCGAAGAGCTCCTGACCAAACCATAAGGTCTGAAATGCAGAAATCAATGGTTGAGCTCTGGAAAACCTAAGCGAGAAAAGTTTGTCTTTCATAGATTTCAAGAAAACTTTATTTTGAGCATACAATGCAACAAGAAATAAATCAACACAGGTAGGTAATTTTCATACCTGTAAAAATCTATTATTTCCCACCTAGAGACTTACTTTGGTGGAAAATTTTTACAAGAAATTGGAAATTGACTTTGATACAATATACCATTTAATTATTTTTCTCGTGTACGTATCTTCTCTAGCCTACCTGATTTATTGAATGGTTGTCAACAATAAATACTCCCCACGCGTACTATTCAGGTCAAACTTTACCATTATGATAAATTTGGTGAAAATCGGATGAATTTCATTGATCACATTTTAGTGAAATACGAGAGTTGTTATGAAAGTAAAAATGATTTGGATATATTTGCACGTTAGAGGGAAAATGTGTATCAAAGTTAGCAACACTGGCAGTAACCTTGACTCATATGACAAGTATTGGGAGTGATTAGTCAGTGTTTCGTCTGCGTGGAACAAGAGTTGGAAATGGCAGCTGCAATACCGAAGCTCACCAGAAGTGAGGTGTGCAGCATAATTAGGCTTTTGTAGGAGAAGGAAAACATCCATCGGAGGTCTATGTATACGGCTGTTGTATACACGCTGGATCTCGAAACAGTTGACTGACGTACACAAAACCAAATGAATGGGATATGTACTGTACTGAACTTTCTCGAGCTAGGCAGAAGAAAGAGATGCGTAGTTGGACTCCATTGTGATCAAAGATATTATAACTGTTTTATAACATCTTTGATTGTGATAATGGATGAAACTGACCTCGTGTCCAGCGACTACCATCTATTCTTGTTCCTCAAGAAACATCTGGTGGAAAACACTTTTAACAACGACGATGAAATTAGGTTTAAAAAAAATCACAACATAGTTTCAGATGCAGTTATTGAATTTTTACGATTCTGTGATAGGCCTACTAAAAC
Organism: Thermobia domestica; assembly: GCF_964235325.1. NCBI lineage: Eukaryota > Metazoa > Arthropoda > Insecta > Zygentoma > Lepismatidae > Thermobia > Thermobia domestica. The sequence continues at coordinate 40,223,509 of NC_137460.1, read as the reverse complement.
TTGTTCCGCGTTTGAACAAATATTTGGTCAATTGTGACACTTATGTGGAGAAATAGCCTCTGTACCAGTGCATTCCCTATAAATTTCTTTGGTTCAAATACTTTTCTTGTAGCCTTATTTTTGTTTGTATCTTTACTTTCCTGACTTCGTATTTTGCGATAAGTCCAAAATAATATTTCATAAATCTACTAAGCTAATCAAAACCTAGTATCGACTCAAGTTTGGTTAAGATTGGATGCGAGTTATCGATAGCAAAGGTAATAATATCCTTTCACTAAGTCCAAACTTGAACACTGATGATTATTTCGAGAATCATTCGGTTCATAATATTCTATATGCTTATTATGCTTATTAAGCTAGTTAAGGTTTACTACATGCCAAGTTTGATTAAGATCGTATGAGTTTCATTTGATCGCATACTATATATTGTACATTTATTATTATTATTATTATTATTATTATTATTATTATTATTATTATTATTATTATTATTATTATTATTATTATTATTATTATAATCAAAGTTATGACAAGAGAATTCAACCATACTGCTTCGGTCAATTGAAAGAAGTTATTCATATTGAAATCCAACAAATTTGTTTTTATCTCCCAGTAATTGTTACATCATTCTAAGATATGTGGCATCTAATTGTCTTCCCAACCCCTCATTGTTTATTATGTTTTTGTTAATATGTGTGTTTCCAACATGTATAGTAACTGTTCCAATGTAGGAAGAAAGGAGGAAGAAACTACCCAAAAGAGCCAGACAAAACTTTCTCGGTTTGGTGAGAATTCAAATGACAGAGATGCTGTTTTATAGCTGCTAGCATTGGCTCGCTTCCAGCGGGGAAAACCAAAAATCCCAAGAATTTTTTTTTAAAGCGAAACACTGAATTTGTTGTAGTATAAGACGTACTTACATTGTATTGTGTAAGTATCTCAAAATGTTGCGGTGTCTCAAACTGTCGCGTGCTATACAACAGCATATACGAGCTCCATGGCTAAGCGGTTAGCGTACGCGCCTTTGGCATGGGAGACCCGGGTTCGATTCCCAGCGGGAGCTCATGTGATTCGGATTCCACGTTAATCAGTCTGTCCACGTCTTATATAGCCTCGCTGCTGAACGGGACGTTAAACTCAAAATCAATTCAACAACAGCATATACGTAACGATAACGATAGTGCTGCACTACACTAACTTTGGAGTACAAATAAGGAGAGAAATTTACTCGCATCAACGATAGCTCAATGTAGTTTGTTACTGTCTTCACATAAAGAGGAATCATGACTTAGCATCATTTGTTATTATCGTTATACTGAGAGAATAATGACTCTGTATGGCTTATCATTATTATACTGAGACGAAGAATGACTCACCATGATATATTATCATAACGCTGAGAGAAACCGTGATTCAGCATTATTTGCTATTATCGCCACACTGAGAGCAATCATGATTCAAAGAAATCATGACTTATCTTTGTTATTATAGCCACACTGAAGGAAATCATGGTTCAATATTATGTGTCTTATTGCCACACTGAGAGGAATAGTAACTTAGCATTATTGGTTATTACTGTCCCACTGAGAGGAATGTAGCTCAAAGGAATCAGGACTCAGCATTGTTTATTATTATCGCTACACGAAGAGGAATCATGGCTCAGTAATATTTGTTTCATTGCCACACTGAAAGGAATTATGACTCAGTATTATATGTAATTATTGCCACATTGAGAGGAATCATGACTTAGTACTATATGTAGTTATCGCTACATTAAGAGGAATCATGACTCAACATTATTTGTTATTATCGCCACAGAAAAATCATAACTCAGAACTATATTAATGTCTTATTGACACACTGAGAGAAATCATGGCTCAATATTATTTGTTGTTACTGCCACACTGAAGGAAATCATGACTCACAAGTAAAGGTTCTCTCCCAAGAATCGGGAATTCGGAAACTGCGCATATATTTAGATAGAGGAGGGCCACAAAAAAATGCTGGTGAAATATGCCGGGTCGACAGCAAAGGATAAATCCAATTGGCCGCCCGAAGGTCATGGACCTTTAATAGTAATGGATCTTTACTAGTGGTAATGGACCTTTACACCAAATTTCGTTTTTGTAGTACGAGCTGTTTGGTTCAGGATTTTGTTCGGCCATATTGGTTGTAGATGGCGATATTTTGAACCGTTTAATGCTTTTCGTACACGTCTAGTGATACTGTACTTCCATAGTACAATTCGTTTTCCAGACACGAGTCGTTACACATTGCCATGACACGTTGCCACACTGAAAGGAATAATAACTTAGCATTATTTGTTAATACTGTCACACAGAGAAGCATGGCTCAAAAGAATCATGACTCAGCATTGTTTGTTATTATTGCCACACTAAGAGGAACCATGGCCCAGTATTATTTGTTTCATTGTCATATTTAGAGGAATTATGACTCAGTTGATTTGTTATTCGCCACACTCAGAAGAATCAACACACAGAGAAGGGAAGGTGACGGTAAGTGGAATGATTCCAATATGAAACCCTTGGGATAACACAAGCACATTATACAGTGTTAATAAACGTATAGTACTCACCTTTATAACACGTGTAATCACCCCTAGAGGTCACAGCAGTTGTTTGAGTAAATACTCAATGTTCATCTGAGATACAGTAGTCCATATTCACTACAGATCTTAACAATGTTCGTTTTCGCAGCCTGGCTGTCGATCGGAAGCTCTCCGACCATGTCCCACATATGCTCGATAGGGCTTATGTCTAGAAACCAACAGGTCAGGGTAAAAGCCGTATATTTCGTACAGCACACTGGATTGTCCTGGCTGTACAGAGACGCGAATTATATTTACCTGGAGGATGAGATCTCCCAAAGTATCCAGATAAGATCGCAGGATAAGTTTCACAACATCATGAATGTACGCTGCACTAATCGTTTTTCTTGAATGGAGATCGGAAGTGAGTGGGATATGTACCTTATTGGTCCCCAACCAGATTGTAACGTGAGGTTCTGTATGGTGTGCACGAACGCACGATGAATCTTCCCGTTCTTCTGCACGTTTACGGACACCCACACAGCCTTTCACTATATCAGAGACGGATACAACTTTTATACTTGAATGTTACCACCCTTTATTCAGCTCGCTACTGCAGCTAACGATGATTCGATTGATTGATCGATATTTCCAAGAATCGAAATATCAATCAAAAAATTTTCGATTGCATATTTTTCGATATTTTGGTTTGTTATATTTATCGATATTTCAATATTTTGCCGATAATGATTTTCGATATCCAAATCCGGATATCATAGGCTCTAATTGCAGTCGTTCCAGATATTACCGATAATGAAGAGATGTCAATGGTAATCGTGAATGAGGAATGCAGAAATGAAAAACATACCTTAAATCGATTTTTTAGATTCATGAGCTGATGTAATAAACCAGGGTGGTTCTGATTGTATCTAGGTACTAGTGATTATCGTTCTGACAGATAGGGCGGACCGAACAATTCTTCTGTTCAGTTACTCTCTAGTCCGTTACGGGGGCATTGGGGAACACGTTTGCCGTGGGAATCTTCAAGTACCTATTGATCATTGGCCACTGACCTGTCATGATTTACGCGAACGGAAATTAAGGGAAGTGACCACCTGACTTCTTGCTTTTTCACTCACGCTCTTAGTGATTTAATTTTAAAGCGGGTATTCACTTGATCCTATTTACTAGAGTACGTTTCTTTTATCTTGGCACACTTCCTGCCAGTGCACTTGGTTGGCCGTTAAAGTATTTTCTGCTAATACTCACATGAACGTTTTAATTCAATAGACGTCTTATTGGCTTTGTCGTGCAGGTGACGTTAGTTGTGAGGTAGCCCATCAACTGAGCTCATATTGCTATTTGGCGGGTATTTGAAGTGCTCAGTTCTAATACGCGAACAAGTGTGTTACAGTGATTTGTGACTAGTGTGGCGTTTTGCTGTTTCCTAGCGTATTGTAACTCTCAACTTAACAGTGGCGTGATAACAACGCGTTGCAGGTTGCAGACAAACCCACCCTTTAGGCGGCAAGCGTGCCAAGAAAAAACAAACGTACTCTAATTGTCGGTCTGGATGTAATTTTAAGTTAACACAAAACATAACTACTTCAATTTCCACATAGCATATTTCTTTGGAACTCACCAAAAACTAATGATGACAAAGATACGTCATGCTTGACCTTTCTTAACAATAGTAGTAGCAAGTATGGTGAAGATGTCTGGAAAACAACTGAAAAAATCGGCGTCACTAACGTCATATCGCAAAATCAGTACATGCTATCTAATATCGCAAACTAGAAAGCGAATTTTGCATTATGCTGACTCAAATTGCTACAGAATGAAGCCCCAAAAGATAAAAGTCCAAGAAACGGGAGAACACATCCTGTGATAAATTGATTTTTATTTTTATAACTTTGAACTCCCCCCCCTTATATTCTTTACATGTTAGAGTTTTTACAAAGTGCATCTTTGGAGCTCTACATTTGCCCTACATATGGCATCCGATTCCGCTGTCATGAATAGTATATGTGTGTTCATAAATACTACTGAGTATTCCTCACTCTTTCCTGGAAATTTCCTTTAGAGTAATTTAATACGAAGCTCTTTGTGGTCATATGGGTGGAAGTGTTTACGACTGTCAATAATCTGGAGGAGTAGCATTAGACTACGGATGATGCTCTCGTAAGGTCAGTTAAGATTTATGGATTATTGAAACCGTGCAATGATCCAGTTTATGGTGAAAATTAAAAAAGGAAGAAAAAACTATTTGTTTTCCACATACAACGCTCAATTTCTCCCAGATTTATTTCCTTACTTAACAGCCCATTTATGACCTTTACTCGCAAGTTAAGAATTAAAAAAAGAAAAACTGTTTTCATGCTTTAAACCAGTTAGTAGCTCCAAGAACCGAGAAGCGACTGTAAAAAACACTTAATCCTGACCCATAACAGTCGAGTCGTGAGATTATTACCACGGTAAGTACACCACCATTGTTTCCAGATTTTGGTTTATGACGAAACTCAGTTCAGGATATCGCTTTATTTAAGAGCTCTTCTGTGGTTAAATTGTATTAGTTCTCTCCTGTAGTATGAGAGAACCAGTTTCGGTTCCCGATAACGTATTGTTAGAGCCGTCAAAGATCTCCAGTGAAAAAAAAAAAATTATGGATGTGCCAGAAACTTTCAACAGGAGCGGCTACATCAAGTTACTGTAAACAACATCATAATCTTTAAGTCTGTTGAGAACCACCTACATGATAATATGTGATACTTATCTAGACACAAAAAAGAACGTGATATTTTCAACTTTTCATAACTTTGTTTTTATTTATTTGATCGTAGTATTCGACCCTAAAGTACTTTGGATGAGCTAAGCATTGACATGTTAGTTTCACTTATGTACGAGGGTGATTCGGAAAGTAATGCTTCCAAGTCCACTACTTGGACAACAGTATCGCAAACATTCTAAACTATTTATCATTAATGCACCGGTGTGTAAGCTATAGAATGTTACTTCTTTCACCTTCCTACATCTTCTCGTTCCAGAGTAATGGAGCAATCTCCTGCATCCAGTGGTGACGTTCTGTTGATACAGAGGGCTGTCATTGACTTTCTGACAGCGGAAGGTTGTGCGACGAGGAACATTCATCGCCGGCGACGAGTCGTGGATACACAATGGATCGTCAGTCGATGGAGTACGTCACACGTTCTCTCCTCTGCCAAAAAATTCAAAGTTGCTCCATCTGCTGGCAAAGTGTTATTGAAATTTTGCCTATACTCTGGACCTTGCGTCCTGAGATTTTTGGCTCTTCCCCAAACTTAAAGGCCAACGCTACAGTTGTGACGCGGAGATAGAAGCAGCAATTCGGCAATGGTGTCGCCAACAGCCACCAAAATTCTTCACCGACGGCATGAAAATGCTTGTTTCGCTTTGGCGCAAGGGTGTTGCCCATAATGGAAATTATGTTGAAAAATTATGCCACCATTTGTAGCTGGCATTGTAAGCTTTCCACTGATATATATATATATATATATATATATATATATATATATATATATATATATATATATATATATATATATCGGTGCTACAGGGGTTGGACAAAACAATCTAAAAACGTTTGCGAAAGTGTGAAAATCATACCTAGTATGGTGTGGGGCCTTCTTTTGCGTCCATAACAGCTTGTATCCGACGTCGAATGGACGTATACAGCTCCTGAATCGTGGTGTGTGAAATTTTCTACCATTATTTCTCCAAAACATGCTCTAGTTCGTAAAGGGATGCAGTTGAAGGATAATGAGACCGAACACGCCTTTCTAACTCAGTCACAGACCACAATGACTCAATGATGTTCAAATCTGGTGATTGTGGGACCCAGGGGAGGTGTGATAGCTCCTGGTCATGCTCCTCAAAACATGATTTCACCGTTTCTGCAGCGTGACAGGGTGCCAAATCATCTTGATAGATGCCATCACCATCAGGGAACAATATTTGGGCCATGGTAGAACCTGGTCTCCCAAAATGGCCTCATACGCCTTAGCATTCATCATTCCATGCAGGGCTATAATGGGACCTGCAGAAAATCACGATATCAGTGCTCATATTGTAACAGAACTACCGGTACCCCCATGCTTTACAGTTGGGAGCAGACAGTCTGTCTCTGGCGTATCATAGGCCTGCGACGGTGTTCTCCATACGTAAACACGACCGGTTGTTGGAAACAAGGTGAAAGTCGATTCATCGGACCACATTACGTGTTTCCACTGCTCATAAGTCCACGCCTTGTGGTCCTTGCACCTCTTCGCATTTACTGCTGTGACCAGGGGTTTGGCGATAGCAGCCCTGCCACGAATTTTCATCTTATGAAGTTCCCGTCTCACTGTTTTCGATAAAACCGGATTCTGTAGGCCGAAATTGAGTTCAGAGTAATTTTCATTGCAGTGGTCTTCTTTTTAGCTGCTACAATCTGTTTTAATACCCTCCGGTCCCTATCTGACAGGATTATCTTTCAACCACTGTTGTGCTTTGCAGACGTCGTTTGCCCATGAATTGTGTATGCCCTCGAGTGCCTTTCGATACCCCCACAATGTTCGCCACTGTTACCACTGAACTTCAACCAGACGGGCACCAACGATCATGCCTCTTTGGAAGTCTGTTAGGTCGCCCATTTTACCGCACCACTTTCACACCACGACACTCACAGGTGAACTGGTTACTGCTGACGGAAGAGGAAGGCCCACATGACACATTGAAAACAAAAAACGATCGGCAACTGCAACACATGTTGTACAGTAGAGAGCCAAACTTACGTGTCCTGTATGAAGGGTTTTTAGATATTTTTGTCTATCTCCTGTACCTGTCAAACGCAAATAAAGGTTCACCTTGGAGGCATTACTTTCTGAATCATTCTCGTAATTGCTGCCTCCAAAGTTTGTGTATCGTATATATATATATGATACTAGAACGTCCATAGTAAGGAGTATAGTAGCTACTCTAAGTTTTCGTAGTGCTATTTGAAAAATATATCTTAGTGTTGAGTTGGCGACACTGTTAATCTAGTAGTATAATATCACGTTGTTTTATTTAGTTATATAAAAGTTTTAAGAGTGTTGCAAGATATAGATAGATGTAGATTTGGATATGTGTGTGAGTGTGTGTGTGTGTGTGTGTGTGTGTGTGTGTGTGTATGGAGTACTACTAGTCGTAGAGCGACACAGGATTAAATCAATACGAAGGAGGGCGTGCTAGAGTGATGGTTAGGGGGCAGGAGAAAACATTTGTTCGTTGCAGTAGAACACATAAGACATAGGAAGCAAGTTGCTTCGGTGGTTTTAGAGTTGATCAGCTTACTACGCCATCATCAGCGCTAGCTGAGGGAAAGCGTATGATCCGATGAAAGGTATACTCTCTCAATGATTAAATCAAAACACTTTCTCAACTCTCCAATCAAGGTGTCATGGCGATGAAGATGCTAGAAGCAAAATAAAGTAGACCATACCTTTAAAAGAATATGTCATACCAAATACTGTCATAAGTAACATACAATGAGCACAAGATCTTATGAGCTTTTCAGAAAAAAATCTTTAGATGGAAATCCAATTTTAAAAAAGTTGAACAAGGTCATGAAGGAAATGTGATGTGATGCCAATGTAACTGAAATTTCCATAGTGTGTATTTTTGTAAGGTTGTATGCTATTACATGGAGAGCCATTGCTCATATTTGGATGCGGTTTTCACTAATAGAATAAGCTATTTCCAATAAACGTTTCTACGTAGAAAATGTTTGAGAAAAAAGTAATAATAAACTAACTAATTACAAAAATAATTCCTGCAACACCTGAGAACAGAAATTTCAAGAATGATCCAAAAATGGATCAAAGATTGCGATCTTGGCCAAGAAGTTTAGACATTATCCAAAAAACCAAATATCAAAAGATTGCGATCTTGGCCATAGTTTTTGGATCAGGATCCACAAAATTTTTGAACGGCCCGTAAATCGAGTTTTGTATTTTTTACTGAATAAGCACATCACACTGAGTTAAGTGATACTTTAGGTTTGGCTACAGTGTATGTAGCTCTCCAGATATAAGACGTACAAGAAAATTTTTGATTGAAATATTTTGGATCTTTTGATGCATTTTTGGATCAGGGCCATAACATTTTTGAACAGCCCCTAAACCAAGTTTTTTTTTTTTTAACGGAATAAGCACATCATACTGAGTTAACTGATAGTTTAGGTCTGACTAGACTATACGTAGTTCTCCAAATATAAGGCGTAAGATACAAGATACAAGAAGATACAAGAAGAAGCTTGCTGAGTATCGAGACAAGGGTATAAAGAACCCTTCGAGACCTAAACTCCTACAAGTATTTACGAGATGAGAATATCTTAATTCTCATCTCGTCTCGTGGGATAAGGCATATAATCGTGAGCAGTGGCGGCGATTGGACGTTAAAAGTGGGGGGCAAGATATGATCTGATTATTTGTATTTCAATCTTAGTTTATAGATAGATGTAGGGCGTCGTTGTTTCTCACACTTTGACGAAAGGCTGCATAACCAATAGGATAGTATGTTTTTCAGTTAAAATACCGTATATCGTATTTCATACTCTATTAAGTAAATTGACAAGAGCAACGTAAGTAGGTAGTAGCCCTTTGTACTTTTAAACAAGGAAAGTGTAAGAAAGATTTGATTCCTTGCTCATGAACATCTTAAAATTCTGTCTGGAAAATTGTGCGATCAGATTATTTAATAACAAATTTGCAAAACAAATAAATGGAAAGGATAATATTAATCAGTAATGAATAATGAGGCTTGTTTTGCAAAAGTTATATTGAAACTGGAGATTAATGAACAACTTGTGTTTTTAATTCCATACATGCTATTAAATGTATGTTACTCTTAGAAAATGAAAGACAGTAAATACTACAAACATATGCCACGATATTTAAAGAAATATTTGATTTTACAGCTTCCCGAAACATGTTCGTTCCCATTAGGTGCAGTTTTCACTTTTTTTTGGAACACGTCAAAAAACAACAATACTTAGAATCACTCCACACTCCAGTTATACAAAATAATCCTAAAAGCTAGAGTTATGTTGAGTTCACTGAATTTAATTGTATATACACTCGCACACTGCTAACCGTGCTCGTGGGTTTTCTCGGGGTTCTCCCGTTTCCTCCCACTTTCTTCATTCCACCATTTTCACTCATCTCTCATCATCACCGTCTCCTTTAGCCTAACCGGCATAACTGTGGGACGTAAAACTTAAAGATTTCATTTTCGCACACTCCTAAACATACCACTTCAATCGTATGTTACACTGCAAAACAATGGAAAAGGTAGAATGTTTCTTATTACTCTCTTTTTAATCAATATTCCTTATTACTAGAAAGAAGAAAAGATATTTTAGGAACTGTCAATTTTGGAGCAACTAAAGAGTAACTTGTGAAAGACTTCTTTTTTTTTTTTCGAAATGTTCTCTCAATTAGTTTCAAAGCGGCTGACTTACATATCAAAACCTTGTAAGAAGAAGTGAAAGTTTGCTGGAATTTTTGTGCTCCAATAGGTTAATTTTTAGGCAATTTTCCGCAGCAATTAAAAAGCAATTCCTGTAGCTTTCTTAACTCCACGGGAAGACAACCAATACGTACTCACGCACGGCAAATATTATATAATACATTTTTTTTTTTTTTGGTATAAAGGCAGAGGGACATTTGAAAATAGGAGGAGGCAAGAGTGCCGAGGATGGATGTAGGTGATATATTTACAAACTAATATTGTATACTATACAAAATCAAAGGAAAAACATTTGCTAATACGTCACTGGCACACGTAATTTACACAAAAAGAGAAATGAGACGATTGTCGGGTGGAAATTGGTATAAAGGCACCCATGGTTACTTGTCGATTGGCGCCCTCTACACGTTCAGCACTACCTCTGATAGGCCTTTGAGAATAAGCTGACACAGTGCGATAAGAGAAGCGCGGGTGTCAACGTCTGTGAGCTGTTGTGTGGGCCATGCCTCGTGGAAAATTGTCGTCGACTGAGAACAAGCACGTGTCTGTGCGTACAAGGACATGGGCCTGTCAAATCAGCAAATTGCAAAACGGTTAAATCGTTCAAATTGTGTAGTTGATAATTACGTTCGGTTGGGTGCACAATATGGAAAGAACGGGAAGTATGGTAGAACAGAAAACTCTCGGAGTCCACAAAACGATTAATTGTGCGCAAGGCAACGGTCGGAAATATGTAATCTTCCCAAATTGTTGCTGCTTGCAATTTACCTGTCACATCCAGAAGAGTGCGTCAAATTTTGAATCAAGATCCACATCTTACATTCAAGAAACGGAAGTGTAAACCACCCTTAAGTGCGACGCACAAGCAGGTGCGACTTCAGTTTGCGCAAACACATATGTCGTGGACATAGGGATGCGCACGAGACGAGTCGAGACAGGATTTTCCTGACAAAATTCGAGTCGAGACACGGCTCTTCCAATAGAGAAATATACATTTTTCGAGTCGAGACATCACTTTTACAGCACATTTTCGAGACGAGACAGCCACAAATCTTGTCTTGTGCGCATCCCTACGTGGACATCTGAATGGAATCACATTGTGTTTAGTGATGAGAAGAAGTTCAATTTGGATGGTCCGGATGGTTTTTAATACTATTGGCAGGACCTTAGGGAAAAAGGGCAAGTGCAAATGAGCGGAAATTTTGGTGGAAGAAGTGTTATGATTTGGGCAGCGTTTTGTGTTAAAGGTACAACCAACATTGCATGGCTCAACACCAAGATGAATTCATCGACGTACACAGAGATGTTAGAAATAGAATTGCTGCAGATGTATGAGAAGTTGGACGATCAAAACCTGATTTTCCAGCAGGACAACGCTGCTATCCACAGGGCAGCAGCAACTCTACAGTGGTTTCAAGACAAAGGCATTAAGGTTATGGAGTGGCCAGCGAGAAGCCCTGATCTTAACCCGATAGAAAACCTATGGGGCATCCTTGCGCGCAATGTTTATCGCAATGGACGGCAATTTAGGACCATTGCTGAGTTGAAAAACGCGATACGAGAAGAGTGGTCAGCGATTCCACGACAACAACTAACATATCTCATAAAAACAATGCCGAAGCGCATATTCCAACTCATTCAGAAGAAGGGAGGGACAATCAAGTACTGAACACTCATTTTCCATTCTGCACTTTAAATTATACTTTCATTTTTGTCAAAGACACTGGGTGCCTTTATACTAATTTCCACCCGAAAATCGTCTAATTTATCATTTTGTGTAAACTACACGTGCCAGTAACGTAGTAGCAAACGATATGCCTTCGATTTTGTACAGTATGCAATGTTACTTTGTAAATAGATCACCTTTATCCATCCTCGGCATTCTTGCATTCTATTTTCAAATGTCTCTCTGCCTTTATACCAATTTCCAGCACTGTACATACAAAAACTTTACATTTCCAAATGAAACTATATACATTAACGGATTACTTCAAAGAAGTGGGGGGCAACTGCCCCCCTTTGATTCCCTAATCGCCGCCCATGATCGTGAGACATTAAACTGAAAGATTTCATTTTAGTCTCGTCTCGTGGAAATCACTATCAATAGCCTAATTCGCACCCTGAACACTACACTTTATTCGCCCTACTTACTCGTATGATAAATCCTTACATTTACATTTTTACTCCATACTACGATTCTCTACATTTTCCCCTTTTCGCTTTCTTCTGCCACCTGAGTGATAAGTCCTATTTAACTATGTAGACTTCTTTTTTGATTTCTTCTTCTTCTTCTTTTTTTTGCTTTTCTTCCATTCCAGGTCAAACAGCTAAAAGCGCTAAAAACTGTGTTTAATTATTTTTTAGACATGAAAAGTCCAAACACCAAGTAGGATTTTTGAACACACAACTCTGACAGATGATGTTTAGTTTCGCGCAACCGCGCAAAATGCACCAACCAGGCACGTGGAATTAAAGGTGCAGGCGTATATATGCGTTTATATCCCAAAATATTGCTCGCAAGCCAAGGGAAAATTGTTCACAAAATTTATTCGTAATTCGAATTGTTCGCAAAGACCGAAGGGTTCGTAAATCGATGGTCCACTGTATAGATTTGTATGAAACTGTTCAATTGAACTTCTGGTAAAGGACAAGAACTGTCGGCACATTGATCTAAATATAGGCTTATCACAGATACATTTCACGGTTTTGTATCACATGTTGATGAATAATTACCTCGCTCATCAGACGTTTTATTGGCAGAATATCTGATTTTCCTAACCTAAAATATATTGTTTGGGAGATACATATGTGTGTAGTATCTCTGTGTGTGATTGTGTCCAGAAACCACTGTTTTAATAATATATTAAACTTATTATTCTGATAGTACGTTTAGTATATTATTAAAACAGTGGTTTCTACACACAAACACACACACACTGACAGTATATCCATGACCAGAGACACATTAATGAATGAGGAGGAACAAGGATTTTAATAGAATATATTTTTGATACAGAAACTTCCATAAAAATAAATTAATTGATTGAAATTTATCGTGCCTTTTAAGCACGGAGGATAAATGTGAGTTGGGCCCCCCAAAAGACGTCCTGCTTCCATTCCCCCAAAAGTAGAATTCATCTGTTATATGTTTGTTAAACTTGTTTAATACTGACAGCAAATGAAGGATATTTATAACAGAACGTGAAAGAAATTTTATATAATATAATATAATATAATATAATATAATATAATATAATATAATATAATATATAATACATTTTAAACCATATCAATACGTTAAAATAATAAAAACATTTGAAATTAATAATTCCCTCGTTTGCCTAATTGGATGCTTATAGTTGTGAATTTACTATTGCATAACACTGTCAGAGTTTGATATTTACTTTTTAGCCAATTGTATCAATGTATAAACAAGTTAAGCAAATCAACTGCCATAAACAACATTCGTTTCCTTATGAATATCTTGTCCGTACATTTCCTTACAACATATGAATCTAACTTCACACGCACACTGTCAAGACTCATGTTTCGATAAGGTAACTTCTGGAAATATACCTTGTAATAATACCGGTAATACTGTATGTACGTGTGTAATAAGTATTTATGTTTGGAGTTATTATTACTTTCATACTCTGGAAGAAGACTTTTGGTTTAGTTTTAGTGTGTAAAAACTCCACTTTCTGTGAAGATATCATGAGCTTCCTTAGAAACAATTTGCTGGCTACACCACTGAACACGAAGGTTATTTCAAACGGATCCTACTTATAAAGCTATTCGAGTTTGTGTTCCAGACTTAGTGCTTCCACTTCAAATCGAACATGGAATCACATATACAGAAATATGCATATTAGCCACTTTTTTTTTTCTATTGCGGTTCCTTATTTTTCTCTTTCTCACGCTCATTAACTTTTTCTGACACTTTGAATTCCTGAAAGGTTCGACAGGGACACGAACACAGAAGCATCGAGGACAATTGAATTGATAGTTTTAATGAAGGGAATGAAGAGCAAAAATATGGCAAAATGATTTTTTAAAAAAGAAACTCTACACTGTCTCTTACATTATTTCTAACCTTCGCTCCACACGTGAGAGGTACAGTGCTTAGTTTTCAAGTCCCAGTACAAACTTAGTGGTAATTGAATGAAAACTGTACAACGTGTATTATTACCAATAATAATAATAATAATAATAATAATAATAATAATAATAATAATAATAATAATAATAATAATAATAATAATAATAATAATAATAATAATAATAATCCCTTTCTTAAACTTAACGTTTCAACTAAAAACGCCTGTGTTCTTCGATCAGTTCCAACCCAGGATGGGTTTCGAATTACGATTATTCCCTCACATTATAGTACTTGGGTACAAAGAGAGATACCAAAATACTTCATGAGGGAGCGATCATATTTATTCAGAGGGGGCACAGTGGCTCAGTGGTAAGGTGCTTATCTGTGGTGCTTGGGGTCCCTTCGGGGTGGATAATGGTTCAATCCCCGGCCAAGTAAGTTTGAGGTGGACAACATCGTGTTCGTGGGTTTTCTCGGGGGTCCTCTCTTTTCTCTCGCTTTCATATTCCACTAATTCTTCCATTATCATTCACTTCCATTAATCATCGTTCCCCTTAGTCTAAAGAGCATAAATATGGGACGTTAAACTGAAATATTTCATATTTATTCAGGAAGTGTCCAATGTGAGGTTTCATTTCTGTTGAAAGTGTGATAAGCCAAGTTTTATTCATTATCTACAGTATCTTTCTTAATGTATCTTTCATTCATTATCTACAGTATCTTTCTATCTACAGTAGTCTCTTCGTTTTGACGTATCAATTTTCTGTTTTAGTACCTTCTTTCAACTACAGTCTCCTTCGCCAATAATATAATTCCTTCTCAGCCAATATCCTAACCAGTTCCTCTTTCTCCTCTTAACAATATCTAAAATTCTTCTTTTTTTCCCCCTACTGCTAATATTTCTAACATCTAACATCTCATTCGTTTTCCGTCCAACACAGCTAAATCTCTCCTTCTTTTCTCCATGCCGATGTTTCGAAAGCCTGCAATTTTTTCGTCGCTTTTGCGTAATGTCAATGTTTCTGCTCTATAGAGTACATATTGGAATCAGTAAAATAAACTCTCAATATTTAATTGGAAGTTTGTTTCCCACCCAACCAGGTACATTCTAGGAACGTGCCATTTAAGTTCCATATGTATCGTTTACGTACCTGGCACTTGAGAAATGTACATTTCATATCCATAGCATGTGTCGCTAGGTACGTGCCTTTCGAGGTATTTCTGACACTTGAAAGGTACTTTTACATGCTTCACTGGAATGTGAGGAATGTGAATGGCACATACCCCATGTACCATGGCCTGGTTGCGCATAAGTTGCTTCGTATTGCGACTAGGGTTGCCAATTGAACCACTTTGTGAATAGATCTGGCCATTTTGAGAACGTCGTTAGTCATAAAATTTCCAAAGAACCAATAGTGGCTTTTTTAGCCATATGCTTTTCACTTCTATAGCCACTTTCTGAGTTTAGCCACATTGTAATATATTCTGTGTGTCATTTTGCAATTTTCTGACGTTTGATGCGTTCTCTAGGTTGTAACATTCTAAACCCCACTGGCAGAATTGTCCTCATAAAATTAGCATTGATGGTTATATTGTGACGTTACACAGCAGAGAATTAGTTCAAAACCTGTACGTTAAAACTAGACGTTAAATAAAATTTTCGGGAAGACGTAAGTTTAAGTATAAACTAACTCCTTAAAGAAATTCAGCCTGATAATATAGACATCCTTCAGGAAATGTCGCTTTTCAGTGGCAATAAGCCTGAAACCGGTGAAACATCTTTTACTGATTTAGCTTCTTCTTTCACCTTCTGTTCAATTTGAAGATAATATCGACAAAATTGAAAATCAGTGGCGATTATAAATCTTCAATTGAAGAATTTTTGCAAGAAATAAATTGCTACACAGATGCCGGAGGAGAGAATCTATTATACCTGGTATATATTATGTTTGACCCTTACCACACACACACACATTACCCTAAGACAGTGCTGTTCAACCTTCTTTTTCTCACGTACCCATGGACACAATTCACCATCCAATTGTGTACCAGCTGTAGATAAATTAAATCGAAATGAGCTTATTAAATCTTCGGGGGTACGCGTACGTAATCCGAAAATAAGCATATTTTGAAATCAAAGCAGAACATGTGTTGATTAAAAGAGGGACAAATAGAGAACCAGCAAATGGACAATCAGTGTACAAATCAAAAGACTATTTACAGGGGTATAAAGTGCATATTCCCAAAAAAATAACATGGGAAATTTCAAAACATGCTTATTTTCGGATTACGTATCCCCAGAGGTACGCGTACCCCCGGTTGAATAGCACTGCCCTAAGGAACATTACTGACATGCCTAGTACATTCCTGGCACATGCCAAGTAAATGTATCAAGTACATACACGGTAAGTGATATACATATAATAGATACATTCCTCGGTATGTGTCATGCACGTACTTTTGGGCGGAAGTAACCTTATTCCTTACATGTGTATTTCACATGATTGCTCTATTCACGTACATATCATGTATTATCTGTCAGGAAAGTAAATGTACACCTATTTTTCGATTCTGGCATTCCTGCGCTCCATCCGTGGAGAGTATGAGAATTAAATCAATCAAATGTTTACAGAGGGGCAAAGAGAAAAGTTTAATCTGAATAAGACATTGCAGAGAGGCACAAGCTGTGAATACGAATAGTGCATAGTGTAAATAAAGTACGGCACCGAAAGAGAAAGCCAGAATCAGCTGTTAAACGCAGAAAAAAGAGAAAGAATTGTCGAAGTGAAAACATAAAACACAAATATAATAAATGCGCCCACAACTAAACTTTTACCACGCCCTGATCTTGGTGTAGTGGTTAAGGTGCTGGCTCACAAATGAAAAGGACGCCAGTTCAAATATCCGGCAAGGTAGTTTCTAATTTTTTTCTTAATAATACATACAGCTCATGAGAGATGGTAAAAGAGGTCTATTTAGTTTTTCGTGGCAATTATTATTGGTAATGTTTAGTACTGATAATACCTTTTGTCTTTGCGTATTGCTTTTATTCTTTTCTTCATTTCCAAAGAGAAGAATATCCGAACAAATGCCACCAAAATTCCTCTTATTTTGAATGTAAACGCCATTTGCAATTAGTGAAGAATAAAAATTGAACTTTTCGACGTAGCTGCAAAAAAGTAAAAAAAAAAAACCACATGGAAGTGGAGGGGTTCGAATCCATACTCATGGTTATTAAAATACAATTTCTACATGTCTTACACTTCTCGACCACGTTTCTACGTTAGCAAGTAAAAGGCTTGTGTTTAGGTTAGGCTCGTCAATACATTTTGCAAAGAGACCCGGTTTAGTTGTGACGCAGCACAGGTCCGAGAAGGGAGCAAAACACCTTCTCTCCCTCTGTGTGTCTATTTATCTATCTATCTGTATATATAACGCTATTTGTGAATGCCATAACCATCCTGATCTTCAGTGGATTGAGTTGAAACTTGGCACAAACATTAATTGTTAAAAAATTTTGATGAGTTTGTTAACCAGAATAATCAGATGAAAATGTTCAAAATGGCGGCCCTTCAATCTCTTTAAAAGTTCCAAGGGAACCAAATTTCGCCCATAAATAGGTATTCAGAAAGTTTGAGTAACTTTTCCTCTTTTACTGAAATATTTGTGTGCAGGGACTTATCCTCTTTCATTGAAATATTGGACCCGATTAATTGACTAATAAAGGTTCACGCCCTTTCGCTACGGTCAGGCTTTTTTTTTTTTTTTTGCAGGAGGAGGATTATTTTCGTATCGGAACAAGATGATTGTTAGTGATGATATGAAGTTACACGTTGAAAGTGAAGTAACTAGTGAAACGTGTTATTTGAAAGAAAAATATAATAAATGTGCTTTCCCCTAACACAGAGAACTGTAAATCATGTATTTCGCGTTCGGGAGCGTGAATGGCGAGGAGTGTTATTTGATTTGCTTTTTAGTAACACATTGCATTGCAAATAAAGGTAGGCAATGTGGTCTCTACATTTTTTTTAATGTTCTTATTTATGGAACCATCCTAAGTGAGAATCCGACGAGTGCCACCGTATCACCCTTGGGCAATCCAAAATGGCGGCCATCCAATATGATTGCTAGAGACGGATGTGGATTTTTCGACCGCATGATTAACACACATTTACTCTACATACTTTTCAACCTTTAAAAGAAATACATATTTTCAAGAATTTTCAATTCTATCATCACTTTCTTATCATTGGTAGAATAAGTATTTTAAATTGTCATGAAGCTGTTCCCACAAGTATTATAATTAGAGATGCAAAAAAACCCGACTTTTTTGAATCGATGTTTTTTTCACATAAAAAGCCGGCTTTTTAGAAAAAAAAAACGAGAATTTTGGAAATTTTGGCTTTTTTCATTTTCATTATTTTTCTATCTAAATAGCTTTCTTACAGTATATTCTATAGTAGATAAGAATTCCATGAGCTAAATGCCATATTTCGCTCTGAAATTCGCCATCAAAATGAATGGAGTACATGTTTTACGAATTAAAGCTAATATGAAGAATGTAGTATTTGAGGGCAATTTTAGAGGCTATTTAACTTTATTTTAACTTTTGAGTTATCGACTTTTTTTTTCTTCTCTAGATCATTTTAGTTTGTCATCCGTGTTTCATTTCCAAGAGCTTAGTACTCTAGCTTCTAGCGCAAAAGTTAAACTTATGTTCTTCTATATATCCGTCAAACCGTACTTCCACATTTCTGTTATACTGTAGCTGTGGAACGATTTAGCAATAATTTTCCGGATACAACCTTGAATACTAATTTATAGGTTATAAACATTCAGTAGTGGATTTAGAAAAATACTTTGAGAGGGTTTTCTCTGATTGTTTCGTTTTTTAAAATGTCCTAATTTTAGTGGGGAGGAGCTTGAAGATTGAGTATGGGCATAATTAATATTTCGTTTCGTTTATATATTTAGCGATAATCTTCCGGATACAACCTTGACGATCATTTTATACCGAGAATCAGTGGTGGATTTAGAAAAGTATTTTGAGAGGGGGTTTTTCTTACTAATGTTTAGTTTTTCTAAACATTCCTAATTTTTATTTGACGGGAGCTTAAAGTTTGAGTAAAGGCAGAAGTAATAGATATTTCGTTTGTTTTAGACATTCCGTAATTTTGGGGAACAGGCTTCAGTCCGAAAGACCGCCCCCTAACCTTCGCAAAACCGTCACTGCTGGTAATTAGTAATAATAACAATTTAAAAACAATAAGCAAGAAAATCGGCCAACTCACAGTACACGCACTATTTCTACTTCACAGATGGAATGAAGAAAAGCTTTGTCAGAATGGTCGAATGGTGGGTTGAATCCCGGATTTCCCGATAGAAGCGCAAAATCTCCACTCAGTCACGTTTGTTGTGCAGTTGTATTTACCTTAAATGTATTCCGTAGTCTTTTTTTTTTTTTTTTTTTTTTGTGGTGGTGGTGGTGGTGGGGGGGAGGAGAGTTCCATAATGAATTGAAGGGTGTGAGCCAAGAACACGGTAACCAACAAATTTTCAATTGCTGAGTTTTGCAGCACTAGATAGACAGCAACGCATACCGCTTCGTTTAATCCTTCATTTATAGTCTTATGTGAAAAATCAGCTTTCCAACTTTCAAAATGGATTGTGCAGCAGAAAATCTCTAATTTCTTAAAATAGTAAAATTGTGGGTTACCATGTTCTTGCCTCACATCCTTCATATGTTGAATCCCTCTTGTTAAACATTCAGAAAACTTGAGGACTGAGTAAACCGAGATGGTGGTTATGTAAAACTATAGAATTTCAAGAATATACAGAAAAAAAAGCTCTAGATACGCAGCATTTAAGTGTATCATATAAATCTAAGTATTTCTCTTATGTTTTATTTTAATTTTATCGTGTTCCAAAAAGAGGGTATGGAATATTTTAAAGTAAAAATACTACATAGAATTTTGCTAGTTATTTGAGTATTTTTAATTACTTTTGGGTTTGGATGGTTTACATCAGCTGTTTTTTCTTTTTAAAAAGATAAACAACTGGTTTAAACTAAAAAAATAAAAAATAAAAAGAACGATAAATGCGAATCGTGTGAACTTCATATGACGTTTCCACACATCAAACCATCTGCATTAGTTTTATTTCCTTTTCACCTTTTAATCAAGGTGTCCCGTGTTCAATTCTCAGTCGAACCACTACTCTTCTTCCATGCGTAAACAAAGTAGCGGTTCGGATGTCACTTTAAGCGTGTCTTTTCCTTGATAAGCTAGGCATTACATAAGTATGCTAAGCCTGAACATACGAAACGAAACCAAATTGTATATTTCTGCATGCCTGAATGGCTATTGTTTTATAAAGAAGACAAGGTTGCTTAAATATATTGATAGAAATTGGCAAAATTTATCTATTGCCTAGGTAGCTTCCAACATTAGCTTGGATTGGACTTTCAATGATATCTACATACTAAATTTGTAATTTAATACTTCAGTTTTAGCGTACTGATTATGATACGTTGACCTTTAAATTTTACATATAAAGCAATAACAGGATTTTTCCGTTATTGTTTTACATTTAGAGTAATGACGGGATTTTCCCGGTGGCTAGGGCGGGAGTTTCCCAATTTAAGAAATGTACTGACCGGATTTCTTTAAGCTTATGTGACCTCTTCCAGCACAACTCCGTTGTTGCATTATAACACCAAGGCGAAACAAACTTATTTCTGTCAATGTTTAATATAAATACATAAAGCAAAATACCTAAATCCAATAAACCTGATTTAAACCAAAAAAACCTAGTTTAAACTCCCCCCAAACAACTTTTTTTTTTTTTTTTTTTGGCATTTTCAAAAACAACCATGGTTCTTGCCAACCCTGCTTACATTTGTATATAGGAGGTTAAAAAATCTTATTATATACATTGGTTAATCCTTTTGGAATTCATGTAAATATGTTGAGAAGTAAAATTGTTTGAAATATCTTTTCGAAATTCATGGTTTATTTTCGAGGTTTTATATTATTATCGACGTCAACTACTAATTAAATGACTTTTTGTGTTATAGAGAAGCGAAACAAAATCTGCTTTATGAATTTAAAGCAGAATTTTGAAAAAAGCCCAAAATTTCCCAGGCAAAAATGCGAAGCAGAAAAAACCGAGTTTTTTTCAAAAAAGCCGGTTTTTTTCCGAGCCCTTGCATCTCTAATTATAATCATTCCACCCTCACAAAAATGTGCAACTCAATTTTGATGCACAATCCCAGCGTACTATCTGGAGTTATACATATTGTCTGAAAGCATCACTGCGTGTAAGGATTTTCTGTCTAATCTCGAAACCAACCATAGTCTAATGGATTTACTGAGGTGTGGATTGATCTATTGCAGATTTTCAATTGCAGCATTGAAAGTGAACATTTCTAACATACCTGATGGAAATCTCCGTTGTTGGTAGTATTGACCGTAGTGAGTTGTAAGAAAGATTTTTTTCAGTTTTCAAACTTTTTGGTTCATGTCCTATACCGAAGTCTGACAGGCCTTTCCTTTTGACCCTTTTAGGATTTTTGGTAACTTCTGTTACCATGGCGTAGTATCGTCTTTGACAGCTTATTTTGGTTCTATATCAGGTATTTAAGCTGTTTTATTATTATTATTATTATTATTATTAATATTATTATTATTATTATTATTATTATTATTATTATTATTATTATTATTATTATTATTATTATTATTATTATTATTATTGATCAAGCAAAGAATGGACCAAAGAACACCACAGATGCTTTTTGGAACCGGATGGTCAAATTAGTGGCACCAAGTGCGGGCTAAGGTGTGTGACTTTTTTTTATTTTTTCTTAAGGCAAATTTTAAAAAATCACGCCTTTAGTTTTCAAGATATCAGATTAAAACTTTATATACGAATTGTGTGTAACTTTGGGTATTTCTATTTATTTTTTTTTATCCCTACGTGAAACTCGGGCCAGTTCTGAGGGGCACAAGTGTTCCGAGGGGGAGCTTTTTCAGAAAAATATCACATTTTTCGCGATTTTTCCGGTTCAAATGTAAGATACGGACATGTGAGTGTACCGTTGCAAAGGACCCGCTATACTGAAGAAACTGATGTTTCAACCATGACTCTAGGCCAAACAGTAATGACGCGGTAATTTTTTTTTTTGTAATATGTATATTTATAATTATTCTATTAGGCCTTGTTTCTATTTTGTACTAATACACAATAATACACTGAGCAAGGCTATGTGATAATATGTTAAAAACACTATCACGTAACAGTTGCAACACAATAACTGTGTCTTCATCAGACTTCCACTCCTTCTGGCTGCTTGGGAGTTGGTCATCACTTATATACTCTCCAGAGATCAACTTTTAATTAGGCTCCGCTCCTTCATTAAAAAGTAACACTTGTGTGGCTTTCACTTTCACTTTTTAGCTGCACACGTGTCCAATTAAAAGTTCACCTTTTTCGCTGCATACATTCTGTACTCTAATTATCCTTATTTTCCTTATTAATGTTTATCTCTTTCTTTCTTCTTCCTTTTCATTTCTTCTTCTTTAAGCAGAATCTTCTTCCACTATTTATTTATCGAGAATCCTGCATTCCAATTCATCACCTTGTCTCCTGCCTTCATAATCTCCCTGGCTTCCTTCCATTCTCTCACCAAAGTTCTGTTCTCTACCTCTATGACCTGTGCTCCTTCCCACCCTATCCTGTGGTTTGTCTCTTTCCGATGCTTGTATATCGCATTGTTGTCCCTTTTCAATCTTACATCATCCTGGTGCTGTTTTATCCTTTCTTGCATTTTCTTTTTTGTTTCTCCTATGTAAATTTTGTTACACTCCGCGCATCCTACTCTATATATTAATCCCCTTTGATCTTTGTCCGCTATTGCTTTTCTTTTGGTTCTTCTGACTAGTTCAATTATTCTGCTTCCTACTTTCCTGTTCGTCCTAATTCCTGCTTTCCGAAGCATTCTTTTTATCTTCTCTGTTTCTTTGCCTAGGCTTTCTATTCCAAACCAATTTTTGTTCTTGTCTTCTTTCTTTTTCTTTCTCCCTCTTGCTATGTTTCTTGTGACCCTAGTCTCTTTGTTGTATCCATTTCTCCTTAGTCGTGTCCATAACTTCTTTAAATCTGTTTTCCTCTGTTCTTCATTTGTGTTTACGTCTCCTATTCTTTCTTCTATGCTTTTTTATGAAATTCTTCTTTGTACCCTCATCTATATCACTTCGTTTGTGGCAATACACTCCCGGTGCACACTCTTTTTGGTACCAGGATGTAATGAACCTCATGATTTATTACCAGCTGAAATGTTCCTTCTTCGCGCCGAGAGAATGAGTTTATGGGAAGTATTTGAATCTTTCCCCCCTTAAGAAACGAATTTCAATGAAAATATAATAATAAAGATCCATAATGTCAGTAGTAGTGGCCCGCGTATATTCAGCCGAGTCAACAAAATTTTTATGACGTCATAGGTTAAAGGTCAATGACCTTGGCCCGGGGTCAATGACCTATTGGTACTTAGGACCACCCCCTCTAGATTTTGGCAGGGGTACCTTGGCACACTCCCTAAATTTTGGCTTCTTTATCGTTAGAAGTATACATCTTTCCTCTTGCAACGCACTTGCTCGAATTATTTCGGGGTTGACAAGGAATTTGCTGACGTTTGCATTGATGATTTCATAGAGTTATTGCTGACGTCATTGGAAAGGAATGTGCTGACGTGTGAATTCATGATTTCATCACAATTGCTGACGTCATTCTGACCAAACCAAATTCACAGATCCAGCTGTGTACTAAATTCAAATTGATGACTCCGTCCAACGAGTCTTTTATAGCATAAAGATAGATCCAGTGTTTAAGAAACGTAATTGATTGATTGATTTTAAGTTTTACGTCCCGTTCAGCAGCGAGACTATATGAGACGTGGACCTACTGATTAACGTGGAATCCGAACCACATGAGCTCCCGCCGGGAATCGAACCCGGGTCTCCCGCGCCAAAGAAACGTAATAGTTCTTCTTGTTTTGATGCTTCCATGGGTAAATATCTTGCTGGTAAAATAATATCCTTATCGTTTTCAAACTTCACTACGATTCTTAATCCAAACTTTGTAGGGATCATTCTGCTAGATAAGATTCTATACGGTACATTCTGTTGCAAATCGTTAATCTTGGTAAATGATTTAATCACTTCACGTGAGTTTAGAAACTGTAGACAAGTAGCCATGATGACGTTATCATGAATACTATCTCGAACGATACTTATATATGATGCAAAACTGATGACGTTGCATCACCATGTTCTGACGTGTACTATTGCACCATGATAAACAATGTTACCAGATGTTTATGTTCTAAACAGTTCCGGTTCTTTACCAATGAGTGCATAAACTTAAAAAAAATTCAAACCAAAGTTTTCCAAACAAAAATTTCAAACAAAGAATTTCAAAAAATACAAACAAAACCTTACAAACAAAAAATTTCAAACAAAAATTTTAAACAAAATTTTGAAACGAAAAAATTTTCAAACAAGGTTTCAAACAAAATTTTGACAAAAATAAACAAAAAACTCAAAAAAATTCAAACTAAAAATTTGGAAACGAAAAGATTTCAATTAAAACAAAATTTTGAAACAAACAAATATAAAAAATCAAAAATTTGAGACAAAATTTTTTCAAACAAAATTTTCCAAACTAAAATTTTTGAAAACAAAATTTTCAAACTTAAAAATTTCACGGTTAACCGCCAAACTTTATACGGTTTTTAAGTATTCGATTAACGGTTTTGATCATATTTAGCAGTGATTGTAAAATGTTGAACTAAAATGTTCAAATCTAGATTTTTAAACAGTAATCGATAAATCAAAACTTAAAACTGAATGCAGCAAAGATTTGAAAAACATCAACCAATGAGATTGCACGATAGTGATCAACCAATCAGATTATATGAAAGACAGTGATCATCGAATCAAATTGCATCAACAATAACTTTGCCAGTGTCAGATTACATCACCTTGTGACTAAATTTCAGTGTTGTAGCATGTTTTGCCTTCAGACTATGAGTCATAAGATTTAATAAGGTTACCTATCAGATTTCTGAAAACTCAAGGTAAAATCAACCACCGCCAATGATCTTAGACTATAAGCTATGACTAAAGTTCAAAGTATTGTTTCAAATTTCGCGCCTCATACTAAATTTTTGTTTATCACAATTCCCAAATTTAAAGAATGGTCCTACGTATTTCTCTCGATATACCTAAGTCTTAGAATTAATCATATAATTACATGTTGTAGTTAGGTCTCAATTAGGTCAATTGTTTACCTTAGCAGAACCAACAGTTGTCTAGAAACGTGTTATTTGATAACTTCCACGAATTCCTGGTAATTTTTACCCATGAAAGTGAATGAGATTTATAATGGTATATATTAAGAACCTATATTATTATACCAAATTGGGCAATTTCCTAGCTTTAAGGGTGAGCCAATTTATCTCTACTAAATTTTAAGATGAAAGCATTGATGTACTCATGCCTTATAAAAGAAAATAGACCCCTGAACACATTCATCTATTCATATAAGGTAACAAAGCCGCATCAAAGGTGGTCAATAACCTCCGAAATTTAAATTTTTAACAATTTTTTTATCCATAAAGGGAACAAAATGGACCACCCAAATTTATACTAATACATATTAGGGTCCTATAGTACTATATTAAATGTTTAAATTTAGCAATTTCCAAAATTTAAGGTGGGGGGCCAAAGTATTCCTTCAAATTTTTCAACGGATATACCAATGTATCTATATCTTAAGAAATAGAATAGACCCTATATATGCCCATATAATCATATAAGGTAATAAGACCTCATCAAATGAAATAAAATGGGTCAATAACCTCCGAAATTTGATTTTTTAGCATTTTTTACCCATGAAAAAGAACGTGATGGATCACCCAAATTTAGAATAATACATATTGATGTCCTATACTATTATACCACATGTTTAAATTGGTCAATTTCCAAAATTTAAGGGGTGGTCCAAGGTACCCCTCCCAAATTTTAAGAAGGGTCCACTAATATACATATGTCTTATGTAAGATAATTGACCCTTATACATACCCATATAATCATATAAAATAATAGGACCACATAAAAGGGGATAACAGGTCAAAACCAAACACGTGGTACAACGTATTGCTTACGTTTATATTTTGGCAATTTTTTACCCATGAAAGGGAACGAGGTGGACCATCCAAATTTATGATGATACATATTGAGGTCCTGTACTATGATATACCGAATGCTTAAATTGGGTAATTTCGAAATTGTAAGGGGTGGACCAAGGTACCCCTCCGAAAAATTTAAAGGAGTGCATCAATGTACCCATGTCTTATGAAAGGGAATGGATCCCTGTATACGCCCATATAAGCATATAAGGAAATAGGACTTCATTAAAGGTGATAAGATGGGCCGAAAACCAAACACGTGGTACAACGTATTGCTTACGTTTATATTTTGGCAATTTTGTACCCCTAAAAGGGAACGAGGTGGACCACGTAAATTTATAGTGATATATATGGGGGTCCTACACTATAATACCAAATGTTTAAATTGGGCAATTTCCAAAATTTAAGGGGTGGGGCAACGTACCCCTCCCAAAAATTTAAAAGGGTGCATAAATATACCCATGTCTTATGAAAGGGAATTGACCCCTGTGTACGCCCATATAACCATATAGGGTAATTAAACTTCATCAAAGGGGATAAATTAGGTCAAAAACCCCCGAAATTTGACTTTTTGGCAATTTTTTACCCATGAAAGGGTATGAGATAGACTCCAATACTGATAAAGGTACATACCATGGTCCTAGGCTACCACACCAAATTTTTAGATTTGGTAATTTCCAAAGTTTAAGGGGGTAATCCTATGTACTCCTGCCAAAATTTAGGGGGTGGCCAAGGTACCCCTGCCAAAATCTAAAGGGGGTGGTCCTAAGTACCCCTAGCTCATTGACCCCGGTGGCTCAGTGGTAGAGCGTTCACCTGCAGTCCTTGGGATCCCTGGTTCGATCCCAGCTCGCGCCGTGTGGACTTTGTGGTGGACAAACACCGTGCTCGTGGGTTTTCTCGGGATTTTCCCGTTTCCTCCCACTTTCTTTAATCCACCATTTCATTCATTTCTCATAATCACCGTCTCCTTTAGCCTAACCGGCATAACCGTGGGACGTAAAACTAAAGAGTTCTTTCATTTTTAAATGGTATCTGGAGCACCACTATTCATAGCAATGACCTCGAGAACTATTGATTGGAACTAATATCGCTTGTTTTTATTTATTTTAGAGTTAACCTCTTTCTAACCCACTACCCACCCAACCAGGTACATTCTAGGAACGTGCCATTTAAGTTCCATATGTACCGTTTACGTACCTGGTACTTGAAAAATGTACATTTCATATGCATAGCACGTGTCGCTAGGTACGTGCCTTTCGAGGAATTTCTGACACTTGAAAGGTACTTTTACATGCTTCACTGGAATGTGAGGAATGTGAATGGCACATACCCCATGTACCATGGCATGGTTGTGCGTAAGTTTCGTATTGCGACTAGGGTTGCCAATTTAGCCACTTTGTGACGAGATCTGGCCATTTTGAGAACGTCGTTAGTCACATAATTTCCAAAGAGCCAATAGTGGCTTTTTAGCCATATGCTTTTCACTTCTATAGCCACTTTCTGAGTTTAGCCACATTGTAATATATTGTGTGTGTCATTTTGCAATTTTCTGACGTTTGATGCGTTCTCTAGGTTGTAACATTCTAAACCCCACTGGCAGAATTGTCCTCATAAAATTAGCATTGATGGTTATATTGTGACGTTACACAGCAGAGAATTAGTTCAAAACCTGTACGTTAAAACTAGACGTTAAATAAAATTTTCGGGAAGACGTAAGTGTAAGTATAAACTAACTCCTTAAAGAAATTCAGCCTGATAATATAGACATCCTTCAGGAAATGGTTATCCTTCCTTTTCCATTATTATTTGGCTATGAAACAAATGCCGGAGACATATACAACCGCTATATACAACAGTGTGGTGTTGGAATGTGTAATGATTAGGATGTGATGTTTTATTTTATTTTTTTGAAAGTTCAACACTTCCAATGTACCCGTAAAAATGTACTAAAGAAATAGTACCCATGTTTTTTAAATATTCAATTAGAACTGGACAATCTACATGAAATTTGCAATCGATCAGTGAAAACGTCATCTTTCTAGAGCCTGTAGTTTCTGAGATCTCATTGTCGAGAAACATATATGTGTACTTTAAAAGAGCTCCAAAGATGGCAGCACAATTCATTTGCATGTATTTCGGAGAAGGCTTACTAAAGGCAAAGGCCTTTGAACAATAATTTAAAAGGATAAACTTTGTGACAAATATTTATTTCAGTAATTTATTTAAACTACACTCTTTTAAAAATATTTGTCTTTGTTATAAACGTGAAATCACAAATAACCGTAAATCAAAGGTTAGAATGCTAAGATTATAGGTTAGAGCTCGGTCGCTCGTAAATGTTACTGTAGTAATTTACTAGATAGTTAAATTGCCACACAGATGCCGGAGGAGGGCATATATTTTCAGAGTTAGTTGCTTGGCTTTTTTTAAAAGTACAAGCTTCTAAATTCGAACGTAAAAATGAAGCGTTAAGGTTTTAGTATTTAAGTACTCGCACCCCCAGTTGCATAGCACTGCCCTAAGGAACATTACTGACATGCCTAGTACATTCCTGGCACATGCCAATGCCAAGTAAATGTGTCAAGTACATACACGGTACGTGATATACACATAATAGATACATTCCTCGGTATGTGTCATGCACGTACTTTTGGGCGGAAGTAACCTTATTCCTTACATGTGTATTTCACATGATTGCTCTATTCACGTACCTATCATGTACATTCCAATGTACCTCGAGGAACATTCTTTACACATGATCAGTATGTGCTTGTGTTGGGTGGGTATTCACTCACCATACTGATGGGAGATAAGTTTGGACTTAAACACCATTGTGAGTGTCACTATTCATATCAGCATTCCCGAAAACCAAGGATTGAACACTATATCGTCTGTTTTTGTTTATTTTTACATATCATTCCCTTCACATCCATCCCTCAACCCCCATGGCGAAAAGATCAAAGTAATATCATAACATCTTTGAGAGGTCTAAGGTTGATAATAATGCCAAATACAGGGTGGCCCAAAAGTAGGTATACACCCCTGCATTGATCAAGTATAACATTCTAGTTTATGGGTTTATTTGCTTCGGCTCTTCCGAGCTTAAGATATAAGTAAAAACACATTAAGAACAAATAATAAAGAAACTAAGTCTACCTGATGGATACCAATAAGAAGTTATATAAAATGCAATGAGCTGATCAGTACGGTACTGTATACCTACTTTAGGGCCACCCAGTTCAGTAATTATTGCGTTAATCCGATCACTCACAAATTCTTATTTAAATGATGACAATCTCGGAAACGGTGTTCCACACTAAACATTTATTATTATTATTATTATTATTATTATTATTATTATTATTATTATTATTATTATTATTATTATTATTATTATTATTATAGGATCATGATCTTTTCAATGATGGACTTTGTGGTGGACAAACACCGTGCTCGTGGGTTTTCTCGGGGTTCTCCCGTTTCCTCCCACTTTCTTCATTCCACCATTTCACTCATTTCTCATTATCACCGTCTCCTTTAGCCTAACCGGCATAACCGTGGGACGTTAAACTTAAAGATTTTTCTTTTCAATGATATAACAAATGACATGCCTTCCCATTTAAAATTTTCTAGTGACCTTCCCAACGCCCCATGATAACACAGCCACACACACAATAAAGTTCTGTGTACCGGACTCTAGGATATGAATTGGATGTAGACCTTATTTTTTTTACGCTGAATCCAAATTTCGGAACTCCAGGACGATTGATCGAATCAATTTTGTTTTATGGGCGAGAAACTTGTGTCCTCTTTATCCAAAATCGCTCAAGTTTTTCGTCCATAAAACAAAATTGACACGGTCAATCGTTCTGAGGTTTCGAAATTTGAATTCGGTGTAACAAAATACATTAAACCTATATCCTGGGGTTCGCTACACAGAACTTTTTTGTATGGTTATGTTACATCTAAAATCCCTAGTTTATTGCCCATAAAAAAATTGACACGATGGATCGTCCTGGGTTTTCGAAATTTGAATTCGGTGTAACAAAATACATTGAACCCATATCCTGGGGTTCGCTGCACAGAACTTTTGTTTTTTTGTATGGTTGTGTTACATTCTAAATCCTTAAAGTTTTTCGTCCATAAAACAAAATTGACACGGTCAATCGTCCTGGGGCTTCGAAATTTGAATTCGGTGTAACAAAATACATTGAACCCATACCCTGGGGTTCGCTGTACAGAACTTTTGTTTTTTTGTATGGTTGTGTTACATTCTAAATCCTTAAAGTTTTTCGTCCATAAAACAAAATTGACACGGTCAATCGTCCTGGGGCTTCGAAATTTGAATTCGGTGTAACAAAATACATTGAACCCATATCCTGGGGTTCGCTGCACAGAACTTTTGTTTTTTTGTATGGTTGTGTTACATTCTAAATCCTTAAAGTTTTTCGTCCATAAAACAAAATTGACACGGTCAATCGTCCTGGGGCTTCGAAATTTGAATTCGGTGTAACAAAATACATTGAATCCATATCCTGGGGTTCGCTGCACAGAACTTTTTTTTTGTATGGTTGTGTTACATCCAAAATCCCTAAAGTTTTTCGCCCATAAAAAAATGACACGATCGATCGTCCTGGGGTTTCGAAATTTGGATTCTGTGTAACAAAATACACCAAATCTATACCCTGGGGTCCACTGCTATAGAACTTTTATTTTGTTGTGTGCCTGTGTAATTAGTACTCTCCATTCAATGCACTGAATGAAATTTTCCTATCTCAGTTTCGTCTTTCTATCTTCACCCTTTCGTGATTTATAAGTAGACCCTACGTTTTATCTTAAACACCCTCTATACAGGGGTGAAAGTGCGTAGGGATGCGCGCGAGACAAGATTTTTGGCTGTCTCGTCTCGAAAATGTGTTGTAAAAATGATGTCTCGACTCGAAAAATGTATATTTTTCTATTGGAAGAGCCGTGTCTCGACTCGAATTTTGTCAGGAAAATCCTGTCTCGACTCGTCTCGTGCGCATCCCTAAAAGTGCGGGGAACGCGGAGGTTGCCGTCCCCCTACCTCCAAAGATATATACGGCGTCTCCCCAGTTCCTGAAAAAAATATAATGGGCCAAGATAGGCGGGAGAACGACTCTCGTCTGAAGACCTATTTTAACTTTTCAGACCCACTTTTACCCCTGCCTGTATATATGCATTTTTTTTTTTTACAGTACCTAACGAAACCAACAATACGCTGTAAAATTCAAATGAACAGTCATAAGACATAGCAAAAGGGAAGTCGTTTGATATTCTCTGAACCGTAGCTTTTCCACTATTAACAAATCCACCAATCAAAGTTCCTGCATTTGTCTTGATTGTATTCTAGTGAAGTACTGTTGTGTGAATGTGATTTCCTAAACGCTTCTTTTCGTATCACATCTTCTTACGTCAGCAGGAAACCTCAACTTCCTCTTTGGGTTGTGATTTCCCCATTGGAGCTTTCGGCATGTGTGTGAACTCTTAAAATGAAGGAAGTCAGTAGTTTAGTAACGTAATCCAGGAATGGATCTTTGCAGACTGATCTCTCCTCCTTCGCTCCCCGTCTAAGTAAGACCCAATGCATAATCGTAGAACTTGAGATGCGGAATACCTATCGAACTTTACTCCTCAGTACATTCGAAGAGTAATCGCAGCAGAAACAAAAGTTCTGTTATCTAAAATTAAAACGCTTACCTCCGATGTTAGGGGGTCTCTGGTACAATCCCAAAGCATGTGAATTAGTGATAGACAATATGGTGTCCGTGGATTTTATAAAGGTTCTTTCGTATTTTTCCACGGGCGCTCAGTGGTAGAGCGTTCACCTCTGGTGCGTGAGGTCCCTGGTTCGATCCCATCTCGCGCCAAGTGGGCCTTGTGGTGGACGAACACCATGTTCGTGTGTTTTCTCGGGGTTTTCTCGTTTCCTCCCACTTTATTCATCATCATCACTGTTTCCTTTAGTCTAGCTGGCATAAAACTGAGAGATTTACTTTCATTTCATTTTTGTTTCCTCCTACATTATCATCCCACTGATTCATTCATAATCCTTCACTTTCATTAAGCATAAGTCTCCTTTAATTTACAGGGTATGATTATGGTATGTGATACTGAAAGATATTACTGAAAATTGTATATATAAATATGTTTGAGGCGGTGTAAAAATTAATCGAAAAGATTTTTTTTCATGGAAGAACACCTACGGATAGACAATTAGGGGGGGTGCGTCATGGACATAAGGGGGGGCACCACTGCTGAAAGCAAAACCTGGTTCTTTCTATTCTCTATCCTATAATCCCAGAGCTACTTTGCCTCGCGAATTTTATCTGGACATTTGGTAAATTATTAAATATAAGAAGTAGCAGTGTCATTTGTATACCACGTGAAGGAGTTTGCTTTGTGTGGCGTGCAGGGGCGGATCCAGGACCGACTTCTGGGGGGGCGGTGGTTGTCATACTGCTACTTTTAAGGGCTCCAAACTTTGGGATGGGTTTTATTTATATATATTAAATTAGAAAGTTACCTCCTCTGGGGGGGATGATCGCCCCGATCGCCCCCCTGGATCTGCCCCTGGTGGCGTGATATTTTCTCAATTAATATTGAAACCGAAAGTATTAGTAGATTTCTACCACTTCCGGTTTGAGTAGAGATTAAAATCGAAATGAAATATATTCTTGGGACGCGAACGCTTAATTGATTACCGAAAACTGCTTCTCGATATCTATGATCGATTTTACTTCTTAGCGATCAGTATTAAAACCGGAAGTAGTTGCTTTATGCCACTTCCAGATTGATTAGAAGGTTAAGAGAAATGATGATACCTATTTTTAGAAAACTAATTCGATTTAACCTCCTTCATTATCATTCCATCAATTCTTCCATTATCATCCACTTGCCTTAATCATCCATCTTAGTATGAGCAAAAGTCTCTTAAGATAGTATGAGAAGATATGGATTTACTGTATTAAGATATGTATGCAAGTACTGAAACGATATGAAGTTGGTGGCTTAAAGTCCTCCTTCTGTGTACGCCACTGCTATCAAATGGGTTAGAAGGAATATAAGGACATGGTTACAACATTTAAACTCTTTTTCACCCAACGCTTCCAGTTACTACAGGAAATAAGCGGCCGCGGTGGCTCAGTGGTAGAGCGTGCATCTTTGGTGCGTGGGTGGGGTCCTCGGTTCGATCCCATCTCTCGCTAAGTAGACTTTGTGGTGGACAAGCACTGTATGTTTGGGGGTTTCTCGGTGTTCTCCCGTTTCCTCCCACTTTTTAAATTCATTTCTATCGTCACCGTCCTTTTAACGTAGACTGCATAACCATGGGACGTAAAACTTAGTTTCATTTATTTCATTTTTACAGGAAATAAATAAGACACAGCTAAAGAGTTTCCTTTTAGTTTTCACGTTTTTAGATAAAAGAAAAAAGAAAAGAAACTAAAAAAAAAAAGCAGTGGTTGGATAAGAGTGTCATTTTGCACACGTTCATTTCTCTATGGCTATTTAGCTTCATAAAGTAACCTTTTGTTATTAATTAAATATTCAAAATATTATTTTTGAGAGGAATTTAAACGCACATTAACTCGAAAACACAAAATTACGCTCTATGCATTATACCGTATTATGATAATGGAGTGTGGAAAAAAAAAGTCATAGCTATGCGATCGATCATTCGAGATCGTATGTTGAAATAATGTTAACATACACATTCATTACAGCGATAATGCATCTACAGTATAAGTTAATTATCGTTGCTTGATATTATTGTTATGTTTTGCAACTGAATCATTCTAGTTTTCATTGAAATTTTTGTATTTGAAATAGCAGGTGTTTCGAGAGCTGTTCGTCTATTTTTACGCCACACGTTGTTCTCTTGTTCTCAATATGCGGGGTGGGAGAAATCATATGATATCGTTCGTTGGAAAGAGGTGTAAGAGAAGTGCGAACCAATAGCATTACGTGTTACTGTATAACCAACAAATGACGTAGTATCTAACGTAACCTCTTGATGTGGTGCTCGTATTTACCAATGACAATGGTTGTTACTTCTTGCTTTGAGGAAATACCATATCCAATATGGCAACTTCGGTAGTGGAAGTGTAGCTCGGCGACAGCAATGTTTTGAACGTGTCTAGAAAGTTGGAATTAAATATCGTGCGCGACAACTTGGTTTTAATCATAAATCGTATCGACAGAAATAGGAAGATTTAGTTCTTATATTGGTAACGCGTGTTATGCAGAAACTCCTTATTTGTTGATGGTGTTTAGTGTTTACATGGTTAGTGTTTGTAGCTAAGCTAACATATAGAGTGAAGCTCGTAGGTTTGTATGGTTTAGTGCGATTCGTTTTTACCACTTTTGAAAAATATGTTGAATATGTGTGTACGTATATGGAGTTTAAATGCGTACAGCAGATAGTAACGCAGCTATTGTGCAAGTAAAGAGGTGGTGGTTTAGTTATTTTTACAAGAAGTGGAAGTTAATGTGCATGTTTGTTTTTCTCTCCCCCCATCATACTTCCAAGTTGAAATATTTTAGTGCCCTGTGCGCTTTAAAATGTACATATAATAGTGTGGACGTGAGTATGACATGTGTTTTTATCTTAATTTTGTTCAGAAGTATGAGTTAACTTGTTTTGTGCCCGGAAAGGCACAACAATCGTATTTACCGGCTAGTGCAAGGAGATGTTATTTGACATGTTAAACTGATTGTGACTTGTACTTCGGTTTTTGTTTTGTTCTAATATGTTGGTAGGACAGTAATAGATCACATCAAAGGAATGATCATGTATCGTATACGTTATTACTCGTCGAAGTTAACAATTGTAATTTACATGCAAGTATGATTAATTCACTTTATGACAAGGCAAACTAACAACTTTACCATCTAAAACACATATCAATAGTTTTAAGGGCCTATGCGCACAAACAAACTGAAATTATATTGAGAAATATATTACCTAAAAGTTAGATGTTGCTATAACTTATTAGGCACATTGTAGTGTTATGATTATTATTGATTTGCGTATTGTTTTCTTACATTAGAACAAATTGCTCAGGTGAACAGTAAAGTATGCAGCGGTAAGGAATTATGATAGTCATTGCTAAATTCTTGTCAATATCGATACGCTAATTTGTCAATATGCAGCGTAACGCAGTTTGAGTGATTATTCATATACGCTGTTAATGTTAGCGCATGTTTAGTAATTTATTTCTATTGCGTATAAGGATAGTGCCAATTTTGTGCTGGAAGATCATCGGTAATGTCGTGGGTGACCAACCCACAATACTCCACGTGCTATGATTTATATGCAAGTTTTGAGTAACCATTCCAGTTAACGTGAATACTTTCGTTTAATGATAAAAACACTGGTAGTTCTGTTTATTTTTAATAATGGAGGAGGGTAAGGGATATTTTGTTTTGTTTTGTCTGTTCGTTTGCGAAACTGATAAAAAGTACAAACTCACAGAAAACTGATTTATTGTTTTAAGTTACATAATAGGAATGCATGTTTACACACACACACTCAGATGTAGACAAAATATTGTAAATGGAATAGTTACGGTAACGTTGAAGGGAACTCTCTTCCCCCTTGTTGGAATAGATTCTTGCACCGGATCTTGTGCGATTACATCTTAGATACCGGTAGGTGGGTGTAATTATTCAAATATAATAAGTATCGAAACACAGAGCTACCTTTGTACTACAGGATATATTCTATTTACTGAATAATTTCGATCCTCTCTATTCCCACATCTGTTATATAACGAAGCGTACTGTTCAATGAAATAAAAATGAGACCGCGTAAAAAAAAAAAAAAAAAAAAAAAACCTAATTCGCAGTCTTAACCGTTACCTGTTTTTCAATATCAGTCCATTAACAAGTTTTAAAAATGTGGTTGTTCTTTAGTTGTTATGCAAGTTCACAATAAGAATCGGAGTATGTTTAGTACAAGGGGCCCGGAAGCACGTAAAAACACAAAATTTACAGGAGAAATGAATGATGCAAGTCCTTAGACGTAACATAACGTAACCAAATCTAACATAAACTAACCTAATGTTAGTAGAAATAAGCGAAATTCTATCATTTTTTTTTTTTTTTTTTTTTGGAAAATTATAGGGATCCCTACACTAATATAATACAAACTAACCTAACCTACCCTACACTAACCGAATGTGAACAGAAATTACCAAAATTGTAACTTTTTTTTTTTTTTTTTTTTTTTAGAGAGAAAAGAGCTGGACCCCTTTTGCTAAACATAGGCCTAAGAATCTTTGAGATTTTTTATTATGACTCCATGTATATAATAAAAACAGTCAATATCATCGAGAGGAACGGAATTATCCAGTAGATAGAAAAAAAATCTGAGTTATAACTGTAAATCTACTTTTCTTGTGTAGTGTGTACCCTATGTACCGGTACGTAATCAATCAGTAAATATGTACCGGTAACGGTTTAATTTAATGTGTTGACAGGACATTTAATAATGTTATTTGTGCGATATTCTGACTTTTTGATTTCTAAATCCGTATTCATTTTAAAAGATAGAAAAGAATGTAGTGTAGTACGCTGCAATTCAGTTAATATGGTTGCATACCAGTATCGCGAAAGTAAGCTATTCTGGTTTCCAGCATTTCACGTTTCTTTTTTTAAAAAAATATTTATTTTTTTATGGATTTGGACGGCCGTTGTGGCTCAGTGGAAGAGCGTTCATATCCAAGGGCGCCCATCAGGGGGCAAGGGGGCACTCGCCCTTCCCCCGAAGAGGAAATTGTACTTGGGAATATCGAAAACCCAATAGAATTTTTTACATTAGTTACAGCAAAATTTGAAACTATATTTGAAACGTCGCTTATACTCCCCCCCCCTTCTCGTTGGAAACCTCAACATGGACGCCCTTGTTCATATCTAATGCGTGAAGTCCTTCGTTCCATCCTAACTCGCTCCAAGTGGGCTTTGTCATGGACAAACACCGTGTATGTGGGTTTTCTCATTTTTTCCGTTTCCTCCCATTTTCTTCATTCTGGCATTTCATTTATTCTTATCGTCATCATCTTCTTTAGCCTGCATGGGGTAAACATGGTAGTAAGATTGAAAGATTTAGTTTAATCACATGTGCTGCATTAGAAAGGTAGATTATTTCAGATTAAGAAAGAACTTTTAAATTGTTATTTACGTGGGTATACACTTGTCCATGATATTGCTGCAAGATTTTTGTTGGGTACGCTGTTATCAAGATTTTAATGTTGCTAAGAACAATATAAAATTCCCCTTTCCAAAGTACTTCCCGTACGTATAAGAAAATAATGTTCACAAATAAGGAAAACAGTTACAGAGTTCCGTTGATTAGTGGTTCTCTTTTTCTCTTCGTTTTAAAATCAAAACTAGATAGTGTCTAATAGAGCCTAGTGGTTGGTTGGCGAAACTGTCGTAAGATAGCTATTTGTTTTATAATAATAAATTGATTGGCATTAATCAGCAATTAATTTATTTTTAATTATAATACAAAACTAGATATTCATTTCCATTTTAAAATTAATCACTACATTTTAGTATGCAATTGAAACTGTTCGATATATATATATATGTACAATAAGATCTTATAAACAGATATTTAACTGCTAATTTGTTAATCACAGTAGCTGCCAGACACGTATCTCCATTTTAATGTTCATTGATAGTTGTTTTGAACACGAATTTTGGTGGTTCATTATCCAGGATTATTTTAATATATGTCTTGTATGAAATTTGAGAGTCAAATAGTTTTGACATACATGAAATTCAGACAGTTTCACTTGCAACTTTGTGCGAAGGTCGTTTATCACTAATAATCACTGAATTCTTTGATACATTTGGTACATTTTCTGTGGTTGGATTAGTCTTCAAGCTACATATTTGAATAGGTGATTTAATAGTACCGTATCCCTTTACATCTCAAGAGGATAAATGGTATCTGCCCTATAATTCATTATTGAAAATGGTAATTCTTGTTTCGGATTAGGTATGCAAGGAAAATTTAGACACAATCAAATTACCAAAAAAATACATAAAATGTTTACTTTTTTTTTCTTTTCGTCTGTAAGATTTAAGTGGACGAAACAGTTCGGGAATACTTACAAAAAATAAAATTAAATCTTGTGAGTTTTACGTCCCACTGTTATGAATACTTACAGACGGAATGAGTAAGTGTTTCAGTTGTCATTTTTACTATTTAATTTAAAATGTATAAATTTCTGTTTTATGTAAATTAGACAGCATCAGTTTTCTTTGCTATAGAGAGGAGAATTCGTTATCGTTATGATTATTCTTTCAGTCTTTAATTATTTCTCGTAGATTTTTATATTTTTCAAAGTTAGTGTATTGTTATTTCTTTTCTGTTTTTTTTTTTTTTTTTTTTTGTTTTTTTTTTTTGCATAATTATACGTATAGATGAAAATTTTGAGATATATGAGTTGGACGATACGTATTTAATTGTCTCATTTTATTTATTATTCTTATTCTCTGTAATTTCAACTTGGCAACACTGTTACATGACTGAATTCCAATATGGATTCCATAGGCATACTTCAAAACTAATTGTTTGTTCGTTTATCTTTATAACTAGCCCCCCCCCCCCCGTGTGATAAAGCATTTAGCGAAAGTACTCATAATGTACTAATGAATCACAGACAGTTTCAGTGATAACTTCTCCAAGAATACATTTTTTTGCCAATGTGTCCTCCTTGGGAAATAATGGTTGTTAATAAGAAATTTTGCGTAGGTTTTCTTCCTTTATATTCTGAGTTGTCTTCCATTAGCTTTTTGTTAGTGTTTGAATGCTTCCATTACTTTCATGTTTTCTATGCACGCATTCTCTTTATTTCGTAACCAATCTCTCTATATAAAATAAAAGGTCGTAACTGACTGACCAACGCTTGGGCCAAATTTTTTAGGCTTGTACAAATCTGGACAGTACATAGGATTTGTGGTGGAAGGGGAATTGCAATTATTATAAGATATCTATATCTCGGAATTCCTTAAGGTTAGATACATCGAATTTGGTACTTGGAAGGGAAAATGTGTTTCAGTTGTTTTTAATATTTGATCTAGAACAGAAAACAGGAAGGGATTGGAATTATTACAAGATGTCCATATCTATGAATATTTTAAGTATAAAGACATTACATTTGGTATTTAGACTTTTTATTTGAAGTAATTAAACACGAGTTTCAACGTTTTTTTAAATGTTTGATCTAGAGAAGAGAAGGGGAAGGGAGAGCACTAAGATGTCTATATGAGATGTTCGAATTTCGTGCAAGACGTCGAATTTAGATAAATTCTGTATGAATGGCGCAGGAAGAAGAACTCAAATTAGGCTTCAGGAGCACATGAAAGCTTTTGTTACACACACATACATACAGCATATCTATATCGATGTATCTATAGGATGATTCAAAACAACGTTTGAGAGGTGATTCCTGACACCAAAATAAGACAAAACGTATAGACCAACCTGGGTGCACAAATGCTTATTGTAGGAGTTACAGGCTACCAAAAATATGAAAAAGTGAACTTTAAAGGCCCATAGCTCTAAAACTATGGGACCTACCGTATAGTCGGATCAAGACTTCACTTAGGAATTAGTATTTTAGGGTAGCGCACATTTTAGTACCTAAGTGAAGTCTTGACCCGACTACGGTAGGTCCTATAGTTTTGGAGCTATGGACGTTTGAAATTCATGCTTCCGGCAGCCTATGACTCCGAAAGGAAGCATTTGTGTACCCAGGTTGGTCTATACTTTTTGTCTTATCTTGGAGTCAGGAATCACCTTCCAAACATTGTCGGTGTTGTTTTGAAACATCCTGTATATAACACTTTATTAAAGCTATCATGGTTATCTGAACGTTTAACTTTTTACACTATGCGGTGTGTGCGTATGTTGGGGGAGGGGGAACTCTGTAGATTGTAGATATATAGTTTTTACAAAGTTGCTTCTTTTTTGAGGGTTGACATATTATTCCTGCGTTTAATGTGCACTGGATTGTTTTGTATTCAAATAGGTTCTGGGGGTGTACTAAATAAACGACTACCATTTGTGTGAGTGATTCTTTGGCACCACAAATTTAGAAAGTAAAATATTCTTTTCAGAAAATGAGCAGTTAATTCTTTCGTTTAACGGCTGTGTTAATAAGTAATATGCGAATGGTTTTCTACATGACTGTATAATACCCGCTTGATGTTAAGGAACGCATTTTTGATACACAGTATGAAGTACGACCAAGGCGGTGATAACATCTTTTTATAGCATAATTGAATGGTCTTTCACGGGATATATATCATTAAATCAATAATGCTGCATACTGAGATTGTTATGTACTGTAAAATCGTAAATTGAAGACCAGTGCAAGGACGTTTGCCCAAATTTCTGTTCTTACTTTTTGAAGAAAGAAGAAAACAGCACAGTAGTGCGCCATTAGAGTAGTCTGCATGGTCTCCTAAATACGTACAGTCTTGAAGGTGAAATGGGTCACACATTTCACTTTGTTAAGCTTTGAAAAAGTTATGTTCTTTATAGCTTTTAGAACTTTGTTGCAAGCTCACTAATAAAATATAGTCTACAGTATTATGGGTACAAAAGCTTTTAAAAAGATGTATATATATATATTTTTTAAGGCATTGAACGTAGAGTAAGAGTATCATATCTGGGCGATGAAATGAAATAAAAAATGGTTGTTAAGGTCCTTTTTCTAGGAAGTATTGTAATATAGGAGAGTTATGTCGTAGGAGAATAGAACATTGTTTCGGTTCTCTTTTACATTAAAATTCGTCTCAATCACAAATCAACGCATATAATTTTATTTAGTGTTTAGTATAAGAATACAAGATTATAAATAAATTTGATTTCTGTTTTAAGGTCGGATATGTTGATATTTGTGATAATTAGGTAAGTTTAGTCGTATTCTGTATATTAGAAAAAGGAATGAGATAGCAAGGAGGGTGTAAAATACTAACATATATCTTCTCATCTCTTAAACCCCGTCCCAATACTACTTTTTTTTATGGCATTTCTTATGTAGTGTAATATGTTTTGTTAGTAACAATGCCTTTCCTCATCCGGCTAAAAATTAAACTGTTCCTCAGTTATAATTATATAAGCACTACACAC